>NC_083097.1:156054447-156330018 GCF_949774975.1 Lagenorhynchus albirostris
CTCAGGACTAGGTAGTTCCCTTAGAATTGGCTGGAATTAGGCCTACAGGGTGTTTAAGCTATTTGAATTGCTGAAGCTTCTTGAGCTGTGGAGGGTGTTTAAAATTTATTATTTTACTCTAGAGAAAAATCTCTGAGAAATGACATCCAGTTATCAAAATATTTTATGGATGCTCTTCCTACAAGGGAGCGCTGGTTTTATGCTTAAAAACTGCAGTCCTTCCTCATGCACAACTCTAACTAAATGGACCGACCTAACCAAAGGCAATTTAGAGCATCAATGGCCAATATGGGGAACTTTTGAAATCCCCAAATTTCCTTTGTTAAAAACTGAATTGGACAACGATAGCTCTAAAACTTCCCAACCTGAATTGAATGCTTATTTCGACTGGTGTTTTGAGGCTTCCAAATATTATCAGGAGCCTAAAATTGCCTCTCTGCAAAATAAGATTTTAAAATTAACTGAGGTAAACAAATGATTAAAGAAAAATAAAATGGCTTCCAAAGCCTCATGTTCCTTTTCCCCCAGCTTCTTTGTCTTAGGCTCTACCTCTGGTGCTATCTTTTTCTTCCCTTGGCTTCTCATGGTCAGGCCCTGCCTCTGGCCCCTCCTTCCTCCTTCCCTTCTATACCACTTGCACCTCCTCTATACCCTCAGTTCCCTCATACTAAGTATTTCACTGAACTTCCCTTTTTCCCTGAAACTTTCCCCACCTCCTTTCCTTTAAGCTATCAGAACCTGTCTTGTTAAAATTAAGCCTTCTGAGCATCCAGAGTCTAAATTCTTAATTTCTTATATTCCCTGGACTAAAGCTAAACTGTGAGCCATAGTCAAAGATTTTCCCAAAGTAGCAAATAATCTTGTAGATTGGCTGTGGAATTTAATATAGTCATTCAAACTTATCAGCCTGGTTTCTCTGACTTATACCAGCTAATTACCATGCTTGTTGGTGAAGGCCAGGCCAAGTATCGGTTGAAAACCACTAATTGGGAAAATCCTGAAAGGTCTCCAGGATTGCAACTGGGAGACCAGCACCCTAACTTACTATATAATCAGGCTGGAGCAATTGATAGGCAACTTCATGAAGCAATTCCTAAGACTTTTCCAAAACCTGTTGATTGAAACAAAATTCACACACAAATCTGACAAACCTATTCATGACTATTATAATCAACTTCAGATTATTTTTAAAGAAAATTCTAGTTTTCCTTCAGATGTTGATTCCACCTCGGTAGGTTTTAACTGTTTATTAGTGAGCTGAACAGGAATCTTTCCCTTCCAGTAAAAAGGATTAGAATGGAATGGGAAACAATGTCCACTCCAGATTTAGTTAATCTGGCAAACAAGCCCTCTCACACTCTAAATGATTTACCTATAATAAAGACACTAAAATTCTCTCATCTTCAACTCTGGCAAATGAAGGCCACTAAATGAAACCAAAATCCTCCTAGTTTCTGCTATTATTCCAAAGATCCAGGACACTGGAAAAGAGACTGTTACAAATTTAAGTGCTTCAGGTACCTTCAGGCCTCTAACTAGCCTTTCCAACGTCCTCCTAATTCTCAATCCTGAGGCTCTGAGGAACTACAGAGGCTCTTCCCAATCTTTTCTCTTAATCAGAGAAACGTTTGTCCAGATTGGGGATCAATCTCTTCCCAGTCCTAATTGACACCACAATGCAATTTTAGAAAATTTCCACCACCCCAGAAAGAAACTCCTGCCCACGTGCAGCCAATCCCTGTTTCTACTCCAGCTCCAGGCAAACACCAAGCTACTTTGTGTCTCTACAGATTTTATGGCTGGTTTAAAAAAATAATCTTCATTATTTTACTTTGCTCACAACTGCATCTCAATAAATACAGTAAAACAACATTTTAAAAAAATGACGCAGCCCCTGCCTCAGAGTACTAAACAGTTCAAATAGTGGAAATCTCTAATGAACCTCAAAATGTTCCTGTCTATGAATCTACCCACTTGTTTAGGCCCTTTAAGAGATAATACACCCTTTTTTCATTAGTTCCTTTGCTTCTACACATTTATTAGCCCGAGACTTTAGAGAAATATGCCAAAACTTCTTTCTTACAAAAGGGGGAAATAATTCTAGAATTTGACAGTAGATCATAAAAGCAGCCAACCAGGTGAATTAAATTTCCCTTTGACATCTTTCATTTGCTCCATCTCTGAGTGTACTAAGGTTGACTCTGGAAACGCTGATCATTTGTTCCAAAATCTTCAACTGATATTGGCAAAATTCACAGCACACCTCTCATCAAGGTTCAAATAGATCTCTCAAATAATCAATAGCCTATAGTAAAGAAGCCCTTCAAGGTATAAAGCCCATAATAGAATATTACAAGGCTCAAGGCCTTGTTATCCGTTGTATGAGTACCTGTAATAGTCCTATTTTACCTGTGAGAAAACCTAAGGGCAGAAGGAGAGGTTCGTCCAGGACCTTCAAGCAACAAGCAACACTATTATCTCTTGAAACCCTGTAGTTTCTAACCCTCATACACTACTAACATCCATTCCCATTGTAAGCAAATTCTTTACTGTAATGGTGCCAAGCATCACATGGTAATGGAGAACAACCTGGGAAGAAAATAACGTACAATTCTAACAATAACACTGATGTTCAGGAAAGTCCAGAATGGCTCAACAAAGAAATTACAAGATGGAAGCAGAGAATGCGGGAAACGACAGAGGAGAAAGGAAGACTGGAGCTCTCAAATGTATGGATGCAACAAGCTGTTAGAGATAAAGTGAGCCAATTAAAGACATTGGCCAGACCATGCTGAAGGTGATCCGTTTTCTTAACCTTATTAGAGGTCACCCAGATGATGGAAACTCAGAAGTAGAGGGAAAGAGAGCAAAAAATGGTGTTTGCCCTGTTCCTCCATCAGAAGTCAATCAGAAAGGTATCACTGATGACAGTAACACACATGGCCCTTTAGGTAGTCCCAAAAGAGAAAAAGAACTATCCAGAGAATTGTTGGAAGGAAACCAAGGGATTGAAGAGCTTATAAGACAAGTAACAAGTCTCCAAACTGAGAGAGCACCTTAGCAGCTTGAAAATTCACAGCTTGAAACTGAGGTTCAGAAGCTCCAGCTGAAGCTTCAAAATCAGCCTGAATTACAAGAAGAAGATGTCACACAAATTGAGAGAAAGTCAAATGAGGAGGCAACACACTCTGTAGAAACTGAGAAGAAACTTTCCAAAGTGTGCAAGAGCCTGAACTCCACATGTCAGATCAGCAACTCTACAAGAAGTTGACTAAAGACATGAGCACAGAATTTGAGAGAACCACTTCCTCCTATCAAAAGAAGAAACTCTTGTATGAGAAAAGAGTTCAGGAAAGCAGGATGGTAGTTCTGTTCATGGAGAGAAAGCTCCACAAGCTGAGGAAAGAGAATGATCATCCAGGGAAACGCTGGCTAAATTCAAGTCCAAGTTCTCAAGTGGGCCTTATGCTCCCGCTGCTCCACCTACAGCCCACAGAGGCCCAGAAGGAACAGGGGGTCCCCTGGGTCCCCAGGAGAGAGAAGGGTCATGCTGAGAGCACTCTGGAACCCAGAGCCACCTGCAGGTTTGGCTCAACTTCACAGCAGCCAGGACCTGGACACCCTCAACCACAGCAGAACACCTGCCTGTGCTTTCTTCCCTAAAGTCATTTTGATTCCTCTCTTTAGTTTACTTTCTATTATTTAATTGATGCTGCAAAAGTTCTTATTGAAGTTTGATATAGTATTATAATTGTAAGATAGCGTTTTTAAAATAAAAAATTGTTTAATATAATTCATATGAGTACATAGTTCCAGGTCATGAGACCCTCTAGAAATACATAGGTCTTTATTAAATTTTAATAAAGAATTGCTATTTACTACAATCATCAGTGAAATTTGACATGGTAGAGATGTTTGAACAATAAAAACCAATTTGTATGATAATAGCTGTTACTATAAATGTATATATAAATTTACCTGAATAAAAATTTTTTTTACCCACGCCACACAGCTTGTGGGATCTTAGTTCCCCAACCAGGGATGGAAATCAGGCCCCCAGCAGTGGAAGCACAGAGTCCTAACCACTTGACCACCAGGGAATTCCCAAATAAAATTTGAGTTCTGTGAGCCACTCTAGCAAACTAATCAAACCCAAGGAGGGAGTCATGGGAACCTCTGATCTACAGCCCACTGGTGAGAAGCACAGGTGACAATCTAGACTTGCAATTGGCACCTGAAGTTAGGGGGCAGTCTTTTAGGACTGAGCCCTTAACCTGTGAGGCCTGATGCTACCTCCAAGTAGATAGTGTAGGAATTGAGTTAATTGCTTGGTGGTTTTGGAAAACACACACATCGTAGGGGGTCTAAAGGGAGGGATAATGAAGGGGCAAGAAGAAACTTGAGAATGGTAAATACCTTCAGTATCTGAATTGTGGTGACAGTTTCACAGGTATAGATGTATGTATGTATGTTGTCAGAAAGTGTATTTCAAATGTGCAGTTTACTGTAGTCAGTCACACCTCAATAAAATGGTGACAACAGTAGTGAAAGCCCACATAACATATGAAAGGAGGTGAGTATGTGTACTGAGGCTCGGTGGAGGAGCCAGCTCACTGGAAGGGGGGAATAGAGAAAGCTTCAAATCAGACCTGGGATTCTCCAGCTTCTTGCTCTTGAGCTTGGGCAACTCAGGCAGTCTCCTTATGCCTCCATTTCTCCATGCATGAAGCATGCATGAAAATGAAGACTCACATCTTCTGGGTCAGCTGTGAGCATGAGGCAGACTGAGCAGGAAAGATGCTGGTCATCAGGCCTCTGACAAATGTTTGAAACAATTAATAGTGGAGGGATGGTGATGGCAAACACAAAACCTGCCTTTGACAGCTTTGTATATTACACTCACATGTTCAACCCACCTACTCTGCTCTCAGGTAAGAACTATTATGACTGCTGTGTCAGTCAGTTCAGGCTGCATAACAAATACCACAGACTGGGCAGTTTAAACAACAGACATTTATTCTTTCACAGTCCTGGAGACTAGAAGTCTAAAATCAAGGTGTAGGCAGGGCTGGCGTCTCCTGAGGCCTCTCTCCTTGGCCTGTAGATGATCATCTCCTCTCTATGTCTTCATATGGTCAAACTTTTGTGTGTCTGTGTCCTAATCTCCTCTTCTTATAAGGACATCAGTCATATAAGATTAAGGCCCACCCCAATGACCTTATTTCAACTTAATCACCTCTTAAAGACCCTGTCTCCAAATAGAGTCACACTCTGAGGTCCTGGGGGTTGGAACTCCGACATACGAATTTGAGGGGTCACAATTTAGTCAATAACAACAGCCATGTTGTAGACAAGCAAACTCATGTCCAGACCTGTTGTAACTTGCAGGAGGCTTTGCAGAAAGTGGCCAACAGGCTAGAATTTGACTTTTGGGCAGATGCTGAGCGGGTGCTTGAGATGACCATGGCAGGGGCCATTCCTGGCCCCAGGTGGATAGCTTGGCATTCTCCCCCTCCTGGTAGTGTAGGGATTTGAGTCAAAAAGGGGAGAATGGCCGACCTCCCCCAATGGAAGGAGTCAGGGAGGGGGTTTGGGTGGGTAAGCAGAGGCCAAAAGAAGTAAGCCCAGCTGGGCACTCCCCAGCAAATCAGGTGCCAGGGTAAAGGGTCCCACTTAAGCACCCAGACACTTCTCCAGGTTTGCACCTCCTCCTTTTCACCCCTGGGAACCCAGTTACCTGCATCTGGCATGGGACCCCCCAGGTGGGTCCTGCTGATAAAAAGAAACAATTGCAGCCAGTGGAGAGGCAGGGGTTGTGGTACACTTCCTTGAATTCAGCAACAACTGAGATCTACAGCATCCATCGCCACTCAGGCAGAATGTGGATGAAGACAGGGACAGGCCTTTGTAAATATATACACCACTTCTTTATCCATCCACCCACTGACAGACACTTATGTGGTCTCCATGTCTTGGCTATTGTAAATAAGGCTGTTATGAACACGGGGATACAAATCTCTCTCCAACATAGTGTTTTCATTTCCTTAGAATATATTCTTAGAAGTGGAATTTCTGGATGACATGGCAGTTCTATTTTTAATATTTTGAGGAACCTCTATACTGGTTTCCATACTAGCTGCACTAATTTATAACCCCACCAACAGTACACATGGGTTCCCTTTTCTTCACACCCTCACTAGCACTTGTTTTCTCTTGTCTTTCTATGATAGTTATTCTAACAGGTGTGAGAGGATTCCTCATTGTGGTTTTGATTTGTATTTCTCTGATGATTAGCAATGCTGTATATCTTTTCATATACCTGTAGGCCATTTTTATGTCTTTGGAAAAACGTCTATTCAGTTCCTTCACCCACTTTTTTTTTTTTTTCAGTACGTGGGCCTCTCCCATTGCGGAGCACAGGTTCTGGACGCGCAGGCTCAGTGGCCATGGCTCACGGGCCCAGCCGCTCCATGGCATGTGGGATCCTCCCGGACCGGGGCACGAACCGGCGTCCCCTGCATCGGCAGGCGGACTCTCAACCACTGCGCTACCAGGGAAGCCCGCTATTGAGCTGTTTCATCAGCCTTTAAAAAGAAGGAAATCCTGCCATTTGTGACAATATGGATGGACCTGGAGGACATTATGCTAAGTGAAATAAGCCAAACACGGAAGGACAAATACTCCATGATCCTTCTTATATGAGGCATATAAAAGAGTCAAACATATATCAGTAAACAATATAATGATGGCTATGAGGTGATGGGGGACAGGGAAATGGGGAGTTGCTCTTCAATAGCTATAAAGTTTCAGTTACACAAGATGAGTAATTCCAGAAATCTGCTGTCCAACATAGTGCCTGCCATTAACAATACAAACAATATACTTAACTGTGCACCTTAAAATCTATTAAGAGTGTAGATCTCATGTTATTTGTTCTTACCACAATTTTAAACACACACACACACACACACAACAAAGGGACAGAAGGAAACTTTTGGTTGTGATGGATATGTCTATTACCTTGACTGTGTGATGGCTTCAGGGATGTAGGCATATGTCCAAACTCACCAAATTGTATACATTAATTATGTGCAGTTTTTGTATATCAATTTTACCTCAGTAAAGCTAAGGGATGGAATGTATTTGACCACAGGATCCTTCCTTCATGTAATACCTAATAAATATCTCCAGAACCTGGTTTTCTGAGAATCTTCCCATGGGAAACATGGCCTCATCCAACAAAGAGGCATTTTACTTTCTTGAACAGTGAAATGAAGGACAGTGCTTGAAGTACATACATCTTGGCAGAATTACTAAAATCTAGTGCAGTCAGCTGAAAATGGAGAGTCAGATTTGGTGGTGATGTCCATGACCTGAAAAAAAGGAAGGATGAGGAGGTCTATTGGGGACATTTTGATTATGAAGGTCAATGGAACAGCCTCTAAGGTCAACTGCCTTACTAACTAACTGTGTGATGCTGGACAAGTGACAGAACCTCTCTGAGCCTTAGCAGCCTCATCCATAAAAAGGGAAGAAAAATTAGAAATTACTTATTGGGAAGTTGTAGAATCCAATAAGATTAGCTGAGTAAAACTGTGCATGAAACATAATAAGAATTCAATCACTATAAATTATTATGACTTTATGATCACCCAAGGGGGGACATCCCCAACTATTGGGTATATAAATCTGATACTCAGGGGAAATGTGAGTTAAAATTGTGCAAATCATAAGGATGTGGCTTCTCTTTTCTCATGCCCTGTGTGTCTATCCATGACCATCATATGGCAACGGTGTCCCCCTCATTCCAAATTCCAGTATGGCTCCCATCCCCATGAAATAACCCAACATATATGCCTGGGCAGGGAACTCTATTTCTTTGAGGCCCATGACATTCTGTTTTTCTGCTTTCCATGTTCAGCTCCTTATTACTCTCAACTGCCGGCCTTCTCCACATCCTTTTCATGCATTATCTATTTTGCCACCTGGTTTACACTTTTCTTAATCCATGGATTCTTCTATGCAATTTCATTCTATCCCTTGTTTACTTTGTTCAATCATTTCTTCATCATCTGATATGTTTTTACTTTTGGAGTATATGATAGGTTCCTTCACCAAGCCCAACATGCCTCAAATCAATTGCATCATTTTGTATCTTCTATTTGGGGTCATCACCATCAACCCAGTCACTCAAGCTAAAAAGGTTGAAGTCACTCTTGCCACATTTCTGTCCTTCATTCATTTACAACATCAAGTAAACAACCAACCGCACTCACTTTATCTCCAAAGTATATGGGTATATATAAATATTAAATGCACAACTATAAAGCAATACAGACACATGTAAACATACGGTTTAAATGTATAAATTACATATTCAAACTCTCCTTCCTCTGTCACTACCCCAGTTCAAGTCCTATCTTTTCTCAACTGAACTTCTTAAAGTCTCCCTGATCACCTCCCTGACCCTGGCTTTATCCCCTTCAAATCCACCTTCCACAGAATCTAAAACACAAATCTGAGACATAACTTCCTCACTGACATAATTCAATCACATCTCATTGACCACAAAGGAGTTAAGGTCCCTGGCCCTGGCCCTAAGAACCTTCCTTGCAGCCCTGGGCACATCCCCAGCCACTTCCTTCATCACAATTCAGGGCTGCAGGGCTCTCAATTCCATGGATCAATGAACTTGAGGAGAAAAAAAGTAAACTTTTCAAGTTCACTAACCTGTAATAACATCTAGCATTTCTTTGGTTACGGTTGTCAGCAACAAACTGCAATAAGGTTAGCAATACCTGTGACTTTGTCACCCACAGAAACCATAGACATTTTCATACATGATTTAAAATATAGTTCCTACTGGTATCTAAAAATATCATTCACACATATTTCTGCTGCAAATCATGGTGATAGGCCTGAAATTCACTGCACATGACAGTCTTTCTGTCTTTGGGGGCACATGCAACACAGCAGGCCAGCCATGGGCAGAGCTGTGCCCACCAGATATGAAGTTCCATGTTCTCAATTGCATGGCAAGTCTATGCTTTCTGATGTCCCCTTTCTACAAAGTTCTTTGTCCACATATTTGAAAACAGAGTTTTGTAAATACTTGGAAACACCTCAGGACTCTGAAAAGTTATTTCTGTCTTGATGGCATCAACATTGCGCCATGAACCTGCCATGCTTTTCTTTATCACACAGTACTGATGATGTTGATGGAGTCAGAGATGAACTCTTCGATCTCAGGACTGAATTCTTACTGCTACTGGTTCAACATTTGTAACCATCAAATCAAAATATGAACATGATGGATAGCCAACATGACATGAGCATGGATTGTCAAAATGACCTTCCCACACACAGCTTAATGTTCTTCTTCAAACTAAGCAGCAACTGTTTTCACAATCTTTTAAAATATGAATTTTAAATTGCCTACATATTAAATGTATCACCTTGCTGTTTAATGAGTTAACCAAAAGCCCATATATTATCATATTACAAAAGCTTTGAGAATGTATTGCTGGTGAGAATGTATCTCAGTGCAACTGGTTTCTCTTAAAATATCATGTATTTTATTTTAGGCACTTAAATGCCTTTAAGCACTTTAGGCACTTTTTTGGAAAGGGGTCTATGGGCTTCATCTCAATGCCAAAGTGTCCATCAGGCAGATGGATGGGAGCCCGCATGACTCCACCTGGTAGCCATAATCTCCCACCTTTGCTCACCTGGTTCTAGAACGGGGACTTTCTATTGCAGAGAGGGTTCCTGGACCCTCTTCCCCACCTGGAACAGAGCACTACTTCTCTGTCCCCATGATATCCTGTCACATACCCCCTGCTGCTGCACATAAAACAATGTGTCCTAATAATCACTTTGTCAACCTTGTCCTTTATTTCGGGACAGCCTTGGGGGCTGGGACAACCTGTTCTTTCTTCTTCATCTTTGAACATCCAACACCCAGACCAAGCCTGTCATATTGTAGGTGCTGGGTGTTTGAGGACAAAAGGGTGCTCTGTTCCAACAGAGATACAGAGCAAAGAACACCACAGCTTCCTGGAAGTGTATGAAGTACTAACAGTAACAGAAGGACACCCAAGTCTGATTGGGGCAGTGAAGGAAGGCCTGACTGAGTCAGAGATTTTGAGCTAAAACTGGGGGAATTGTCTTAGTCCATTCAGCCTGCTGTAATATAAAACTATGGCCTGCATATAGCTTATAAACGACAGACATTCATTTTTCATTTCTCACAGTTCTGGAGGCTGGAAGTTCAGCATGGTTGGGTTCTGGTGTGGACTCTCATCTGAGATGCAGATAGTTGACTTTTCACTGTGTCTTCACATGGTGGAAGCTACAAGGGATCTCTCTGGAGCCTTTTTTTATAATGACACTAATTCCATTCATAAGGACTCTGCCCTCATGATCTAGTCATCTCTCAAAGACCCCGCTCCTAACATCATCACCTTGTGGGTTAAGGTTTCAACATATGTGTTTTGGGGAGACACAAACATTCAGACCACAGCAGGGATGGTTAGTAATATATCATTGTGACAAGCAAAGTTGGGCCATCCATATAAAAAAGGCAGCATGTGAATCAGGTGTGGGGGCATGAAAGGGAGGCACGCACATCCCAAATGTGGCCAGAGATCAAACCAGTTGGACAGCCTCAGAGACAGGCTGTAAAGAAAGGACAGGGGACACTGTATGCCAAAGGAACAAACTTCATTCCATAAGACTTGTATTTTTGAAAATCCCTTCTCGGCTGTGTGGATTAATTGGAGGAGGGCTAAATCAAGGACAGGAAATTCAAAAGGATATTACATTAATGCAGCAGGATCAAAAGCTCCCCAAATGAGATGGGGAGCTTTGGGAGATGGCACTCGGGTACAGATCCAGCCACAAGTCCTCCCATTGCCTGAGTATTCACCCAGAGGGATGCTGAGCCAAGAGAGAGTGAAGGGGCAGTTGCCACACATTGAACAGCTGTGCTTTAGGAAACGGTATCTTTTTTTTGTTTTTATTTTTAGCTGTGTTGGGTCTTCGTTGCTGTGCGCGGACTTTCTCTAGTTGCCGCGAGCAGGGGCTACTCTTCGTGGCAGTGCGCAGGCTTCTCATTGTCGTGGCTTTTCTTGTTGCGGAGCACGGGCTCTAGGTGCACAGGCTTCAGTAGTTGTGGCATGCGGGCTCAGTTGTTGTGGCTCATGGGCTCTAGAGAGCAGGCTCAGTAGTTGTGGTGCACAGGCTTAGTTGCTCCGCGGCATGTGGGATCTTCCCGGGCCAGGGATCGAACCCGTGTCCCCTGCATTGGCAGGCGGATTCTTAACCATTGCACCACCAGGGAAGCCAGAAACTGTATCTTTATAGCATGTGTGATGGTTAATTTTAGTTAACTTGTCTGGGCCATGGTGCTCAGATATTTGGTCCAATATCATTTTGGATGATTCTGTGAAGGTGCTTTTAGATGAGATTAACAATCGAATCAATAGACTTTGAGTAAAGCAGATTACTCTCCCCAGTACAAGTGGGACTTGTCCAATCAGTTGAAGTCCTGAATAGAATATAAAGGCTGACTTTCTCCAAGCAAGGGAGAATTCTCCAGCAGACTGTCTTCAGAATCCATGCACAGTGTCAGCTCTTCCTGATTCTACAACACAAGGCCTTTGGACTCAAACTGCAACTCTTTCCTGAGTCTCCAACTGGCAAGCCTTCTTCTTCAGACTTTGGACTCACCAAGCTTCCATAATCTCATGAACAACTTCCTTAAAATAAATCTCATATAGATGTAGGTGTAGGTGTAGGTGTAGATGTCTATAACTACACATGTCCTATTGGTTCTATTTCTCTGGAGAAACCTCATGTGGCACACATTCTCCAAAGAGAAAGAAGCAACACTTCCACTCACTCATTCTATAAAATGAACACAGAAGAAGACAACTGATTAGATACAGTAAATGACATAGGACATAGCCAAGAATGAGCAAGGGCTCTGTGTGGTGACAACTATTAATAACCCCTGCTCTGTGGATGATGACCTGCAGAACTAAGACGACATCTCCATTTTCACAGCTCTTTATCTTCTGTAAAGAGTTTTGTAGACGGTGAAACAGGAGTATCAAAATAAGGCTTGCTCCCCATGGGCGTGGATCCCTAGCTGGGGGTCCTGGGGCATGATGGTAACATGCTTGGCAGGGTTGGTGCACAGGCCAGTGTCAGAGGAGGCCCTCAGGTCAGACCCACAGACCCCTGTCACGTGCCTGAGGGATCAAGAATCTTTCTCTAGGTCAGACCCGTAAGCAGGAAGATGGGAGACCCAGCTTGGATCAGTGGTCCGTGCAAGCAAGTGATCTGTGTGAGGCCGACCTGAGGGGATCTTCTGACACTGGCCTGAGTGCCAAGTATATGACCTGTATGTCTGACCTCGTGAAAAGTTCTTGTTTTGAATCTCTACAGTCAGGGATAGCCCAACCTGAGTTGTCTCTTTTGAGGAAACCAAACTTTAGTCAGGATCCTCTGAGGCCTGTTCTCAACTAGACCATGTCCCTGGCCTTCCAGTCCATTTTTAGCAAGAATTCAGCTAACCCAGTTTATCAATAATCCCCCTACCTTTGATCCCTAACTAAGGTCCTCTTAGTAATTTTCCATTGTCTACCTCACCCCACCCACCTGTTGGCTGTAAACCCCCACTTATATTCAGTGCCAGGTTCAATCCCTCTCACCTACTACAATAGTCTTAAATTAAGTTTTCCTTGCCTGTTTAACTAATTTAGTGCAAGTTTTCTTTTACATTTTTACAACACATCTAAAATTGTCTTTCAGCTCCCTATCTGGGATACAAACATCCCAAGAAGATGAGACTTTTCTTTACCAGCACACACATGATTGCCAATGCTAGATGCATCTTCATAGTTAAAACTGACACATCTTCTCATGTTTAACTGACACTGGTTAGGACTGTCACTATTGCTTTTGACCCAAAGGAGGAAAACAAACCCAGATGGTCTGACTGGGAGAAAGGCAGACAAACATTATAATTGGCACTCAGATACAGATCCAGCCACAAGTCGTCCCATTGCCTGAGTATTCACCCAATGCAGACTAGGAAGATTGTCTGAAGCCAGACTGCACAGGAGTCGCTTATAAATTTTGTGGCTTGGGATAAATCTTTAATCTCTTATGTGCTTTAGATTCCTTATCTGTAAGAGTTATAATCAGCAATCGTGTGTTCTGTAGAGTTGTTGAGAGGGTGAAATGAGCTCATCTAAGTGACAAGGTTGAAAGAGCACCTGACACTTTGAATTGCCAATGTGCAATTCTTCTCTTGGTGGAATAGGTGAGTATCTGGGACCTAAGACAGACAGGGAAGACCTTTCTAACTTGTGGAACCGCCTAACGATGAAAGGGCTGATTTGTGAGGACGTGAGCTCCTTGCCCCAGGCAGCATTCTACCAAGAAGATTTCTTGTCAACTTCTTCAGGAGGCTGTGGAAGGAAGATCAAAACGGAGTATCACTAAGACAGCTCTCTAAAATAGAGCCAGGAATCCACTGAGGAAGTATGACTTATGCACATCTCAACCTGGATAGAATCTGATCTTTTGACCACTTATTGTCCTAACAAAGGCATCCAGAACATCTACCAGAAACTCAAGACACTCATCAGACCTTTACCTTAAAATAACTCATGATTCCTTAGGGACAAATACATCCTGACTTTTGCTCTTGTCAAGCAACTTTAACAATCTGTGGCTTTTGTCCTTATAAGCCCCTGACTTTCTCTTCCCCAGAACAGTCTTTTGGTTTTACCAAATCTGTGTCTCCCAAATTGCAATTCTTAAGACCCTAAATAAGCCTTTTCTTCTTCTTCTTCTTCAACAAGATAGAAGATGTTTATGGTGTCTTTCTATGACTCAACCCTTTTGTGGAAGTCAATCATTGCAGGCAAGCTTTGAACGAGGTAATGGCATTTGGCTCTCCCTTTCTTAAAAACGAAGAGCTCGCCACAGCTGAAAAAAAAAAACAAAAACAAAAAAAACGTGTTGGCCTTCATTGGGCCAGGTGCGCCTATAAAGAAGCCAGGATGTGTCACTTGCTGACCTCATCCCCAAAATTCATCCTCTGGCTGAGCTTTAGAAATTAATCAGTTAATAAAATATGTCTAACTGAAAGAAGAGTATTACTTTATTTTTAAACTGAAATGTAACGTTAAAATATGAAACTGACTTACGTCATTTTCCTTTCTAACTGTCCGTAACGTTAACCGGGCCACAGTTTCGTTTTTCTAAATCCGGGTATAAATTGTGAATCTAAGAGCAAAAAACATCCTGTGGCATCCTTTCCTCCCGAAAGGACGCCAAATCTAAAGGACGGCATTTGGCGAGGAAATCGGACCTTGAGTTTGTGGTTTTCAATCTGGTCCGATGGCTGCTTATAAAGTAAGGTGATAAGTACGTGGCTTTTAGTATTTCCGCGTTTGGCGTATAGGAGTGTGTAAGCGTTGATCTTGTGGGTTGGTGGTATCTCAGAGGAAACCTGGGTGTTCCTAAGTGGTCGCGCGGTTCGCCACTCTCCAGCGAACATGGTCGGACGTCAGCCCTTGAGTATGAACTGTGGTGGCCGCGTGGGCGACGCGGAGGTTGTGTCCACGTTTGGTCAGTGGGAGCACGTTTTCCTGGCTGCCCGGCCGGCTGCACTGGCCGGAGCGTCTCCCCTAGGGCTTATCCATAGCAGAGCCACCACTGGTCAAACTTCAAGGGGAGAGGAGGAACCCCACGTTGAAGCACCCTGGGTGTGCTTAACGTGATAAGAGTTGCAGCAAAATGTTTTTTGTTTAAAGACAGCACGTTAGGGTTTGTAAATTTACGCATGTTTAGTGGCTTATATTCTGGGAGTTAATTCATTCTCAGTTGAGTAGGTCGCCTTCAGTTCACAACACAAAATAACGTAACTGAACCTAGACTGCGGTTCGTGCTGGCTAATTTGTATTTTCGGTCAAGCCGGGACTACTTTTGCATCTAGGCTATGTCTGGTAGGGACTAGCGTCCCCTGTGATCCGCACGCGTCGTCTAAGGGGCTTCTGACCCGACGGCGGGCTGTCAGTGTGAATGCGCAGGCCAGGGGAGGGCCGCCGTGGTGAATCCAAACTTGGCTGGATCAATCTAGGATTTTTATAATCTTAATGAAATTTATGAAATTGGAAGTGGGGTTTGAAAATGATATTTATCCACCAAAGGCAGAAGCAGCCTATTCAATCTGTCGATCCGGAAGCCGGGAAATCGAGACTGGGGGTCTTGGGCTGGCTGACTTCACCGTGACAGTCGCTGAAAACTGGAAGCGCCGCCCCAGCTACTGTTCACTGTGGGTGAAGCCAGTGAAAAACAAAATAGTCAGAAGCAGAAGACACAGCCAAGGGCTGTGTTTAGAGCTATTTTTACATTTCACATTAGGAATTTTGCACACAAAATGTTGTCTGGGATAGGTTTTATATATAAGCAGGGGAATTTGGCTTTTTAAAGGTCATATTGAAATCCAGCCTCCTGAAAGGTCTGGTGAAGATTTTGGCGCTGTGTCAATATGTAGTGTCTATGTGAGGGAGGGGATCTGAGGGTGCAAGACTCAGGCAGGGTATGCATACGGTTGGGCATGCATACAGCAGCTATATTCTGTGAGAAAGAAAATAGTAAAAGAACCAGTTAGTAACTTACCGTATCAACACCATGACACATTTTGCATTCCAATAACTAGGTGTCTTGGTTTGAATCCGGGAAGTCAAATCACTTGGGCTGACAAATCATTGATGTGCTAGCGAAGAAAAGTCACTAATAGTCAGAACTTATTGTGGACACTGGGACAGTTGTCCCCCAGATACAGGCCGAAAAGAACTCCAGGTGTGGGCTAACCCTGACTCCGTTCAAAATAAACATCTTTGTCTAGGTCAGATGTGTAGGTTCTGCAGAGAGGAAGATGTGAGACCCAGCAGTCAAGGCATGGGATTTATTGGCCCATCAAAGCAAATGCTGTCATTTCTCCTCTAGCTGCCAGCAAGCAGAAGGGGCAGAGAAGCCACCTGCAGGCCAACCTGTGAGCTGGGGGATGGCTGGGCTTGGCTCTGTCTGTATCCAACCATAACCAAGCATGGGAAAGAAAAAGGAATTACTGTGACATTTCCCTCTGCTGATGCATCTATGCCATCTCTCTGGCCTGGGGTGGTTTCCCTGGTTACAATGAACCCTTCCTAGGAAATCTGGGGGACAGCGACAGTGGGGGGGGCATGGTGGTTGTTTTATACTAAGCTTTCTTAACAAACATAGCTGAGGGTACCCCCATGCTCCAGGTTAGAAGCCAGGAAGAAATTGTAGGGAAAACAGTAATGCATAACCTTGATGACACTTCAAATGTGAGTTGTGCCGACATTTCTTGGCCACCAGGAATGAAGGTGATCGGAGGGTTTGTGTTACTAGCAAGAGATTCACAGCTGGAGTAGGACTCCCCTGGTGCCTGGAGGGTGGATTCGAGTGGGTTAATATAATTTATGAAGCAAACACTAGGAAATGTGCCCATGCTGTTCTTGACTCCAGGAACATCCTTGCCTTTCCCTTTTATCAACACACAGCTCTTTTTATTCCCCATTGAAAATTTTCCTGACATTTCTAGACATGAGGCAGGAGCCTCTTCTGAACACTGGAAGTTCCACGCTCCACTGGGGACCATGCAACGGAGGAGTAATTGCTTTTAAACTCTTCCTTCTGCTGAGTGACCATTCACACCCCAGCCTCCCACTGGACTGTGAGATTAGTGCAACGCAAATTGTCATTTATACATCTGTGTTTCTCACCCACCACGCTGAACACCCTGACAGGCAAAGAACAGGTAGCCCCTGCAATTGTTTGGAGGGAGCCCGGACAGGTACGACCAGAGAGCACTTGGACCTTTCCTGGCCCGTCTTACTCTATGCCCTGTACAGGAATCCAACAAGCCGCCAAGGGTCATGTCAGCACTTCTCTGCTTTTAGAGACTGACAAGTCAATTCATTGAGCAATGCAGGGTATTCCTGGCCATTTAGTTAGTTGGAGTCCTAGTTTGCATGGTTATTCCTTTCTCTAGGCAGGAAATAAAAAGCCCTTCTCCAGTTACTTAGAGCAGAGCCCTGGAACAAATATCTTAATTGATAAAGTTTCTAGCTTCCTACCATTTCTTGATCTCTCAAACACATAGTAGAATACGCACCAATTTTTCTACTTTATTGTTCTTGGCATAATCATAATGCAAATTGTACACCCACAGGACAAGAGTTGTAACGTTAAATAATACTACATTTCCTGTGACTGGGTGGCACTGCTAATTTGCTAATGTTAAATTAGCAAAATCAACCGTTAGTCCATGGAAAAGAGACTGTTATGCAAGCAAGGCAAAAAGAAAAGTTGAAATGTGTGTGGAAGTGTAGAGAGGGCATGAAATGGAGGGATGATAGAGTTGGCAGACAATGTTCACAAAAGTGGCCCACTGAAAAAAGAAAGAGGACGCAGCAAATCAGATGAAGACGGCAGTTTTGTTGTCTAAGGCAAGATAAAAATAGCTTGTTCTTATCAATTACTAGGAGGAAATATGGAGCAAGATATTCTGAGAAGCTGGGAATGTTGGCTCTTAACCAAGAAAGTAATTAAATGTAAAAATAAACGTGTGTGTGTGTGTTAATGATCAGATCGCCTCTGAGGCTGTCAACCCACCCTCTGCTGGTTTTCAGCCCAGTATGCCTTGGGAGAATGCAGGCTGTCTGCGGGCAGGAGCAGCTGACCAGGCAGGAGCCCCTGACAGACAGGAGCAGCTAAGCCAACAGGTGCAAGTTTGGCTTCCAAGCTGCTGCCTCTGATTCCTCTCAAGCTTCAAACCAAGTTACAAGGGACAGTTTGCTCATTTCACAGTTTTGGGAGAATTTTGTTTTCCTTGACACTAAGTATTAACCATGAACTTCTTGACAGTGTGCCAGAAAGTGAGCTATTATTTGGTGTGAATCCCATATATGCAGGTAGCCTGTCTTTCTCAGCCAGGAAACTAACGAATTTCATGGTTTTCCCTTGTCATATTTCGGCCTTCCACTCCGTCTCCAGTCCCTCCTATAAACAGAAGGTGTGGGGGTTCCAACCTCTAGTGTTCTAGCTGTTGGATGTTCAGATGCCTCAAGGGAGCCTGGTCTAAATCCTCAACATGCAAAATCATACTTGGATTGTTACAAAGCAGCTTCACATACAACCCAGTAAAGTTGGGAATATTATCCCCACTTTTACCAAGACCTAGAAGTTTGGAGGAGAGGGGAAGGGGGTGGGTGGACCATGGTCAGAGAGAACCCAATCTTGAAGGCCTGTGTTCCAGGCCCTGTGTGTGGCCAGAGAAATGAAGCCTGGGTCTCCTACCAAGAACAGCTCTCCTCCACACATATACAGTAGCTCCCTATTTCATCACGGCAGCTAAGAGTTCATCAAATATGAGTACCAAGCTGACCTTGAGTATGTGACTTCAAGGCCCTCCAACCTTCTGGGTCTTCACTTCCTCATCTATAAACGAAGTGGATTTTGTGACTATCACCTTAGGCTCTGACATTTCATTTCTTCATTTAAGCCTCTTTGATGTGGCAGGCACCAGGGACAGAGCAGCAAACAAAACATGCCAAAAAATAATAATTTTTTAAAAGCCCTGCTCTTATCCTCTAGATGGGAACTTCAATAATTGAATTAAGTTTGTTCATAAGTAAAATATCAGGTGGTGTTAAGTGCTGTGAAAATGCACAGAAGGGAAGGAGATGGAAAACAAGGAAGGCAGGAGTTTCAGTGGGAAGGTCATGGAAGGCCGTACTGATGGCACCTGGGCACACATCTGAAGGAAGTGACCCCAAAGTCTGCCAGAAGGATCTAGAGCAGAAGAGGACTTGGGATTCCATAGGATCTAAGGCTGGTCCAATAGGAGCCGCTCCTGGTCCCCAAGACTATGACAAAGCCTCACTTGTCCCCACTGCCTTGTCATCTAATCAGCCTAATTAACCCTTGTTGAATCTTGCAGGCTGGCCTGACATTCTTGCTGTCCCTGGCAAATCAGGCAGGCTTCGCGGATGAAGGAACCAAATACCCCAGTGTAAACCTAAGTCTCAGACTGGGAGGTTCCCTCACCAGGGCTGTCCCCTCTGCCCGGGCAGGGATGTGCAGTGGCCAGGCCTCCAAGGAGGCTGCATATGTGTCTCCCCACCTTCCCTCATCCCCCAACCCTTAGTCTTTCTGTACTTCTTCGCAGGCGTGCAGCACCCACCTCTCAGCTCCCCGGCCACCACTGAATCCCTGGTCCAGGGAATGGGAGGTCTGAAGGTGTAAGTTTATCATAAGTAAAATGACAGGGTTGAGGGCAGACAGGGCCAGCCGTGCCAGGACAGGAGCAGTCCCAATCCCTGCTTGAAAGCTCATGCCCAGGATGATGGCAAGGTGAGTATGGTGGGTTGTGGGCTCAGGGTCTCAGAGGCCAGGGCCAGGGGTGGGGGGCTGACCTCGCCCTGGGGATCAGGTCCACAGTGGCCAGTGGGCAGAGGGTTCAAGGGGTGGTGTCTTGTGTGGTGGGCGAGGGCTGGGTGCAGATGGGTTCCTGTTGAGATCACTGGGGTGAGGTGGGGTAAGGCTCGGGATGAAGGGATGGGGGTCAGTGGCTGGAATGGAAGGTGTCTGGACTGTAGTGAAGACCAGGTCGGCCTTGCGTCTCATGGTGCATGTCAACAGCCAAGGATGATCCTATCAGGCCATTGTAGAGTAGGGGAAGCAGAGAGCCACCTCCAGGACAAAGGTATTCAGAACTCTTTGCGGACCTCAGGGCTTCTCCATGGAAGCTTGACCAACCACCACCACAATTCCAGCTCAGGATCTGGCCCTCCCTCCTTGGCTAGGCATAGCAGGTTCTGGTAGACCTGAGGGCATGAGATGGGAGCCTGGAAGAGGCTCCTGAACCTCTCTCCTTGGGCCAGTCCCCTCCAGGAATGCTCGAAGGACTGGTAGCCAAATGGTAGAGCCCGCATTCAGTCCGGTGTCTGGACTCCTGCTCCAGAACAAGTCTGTCGTGTGGCATCTCTCAGGTTCTAAGTCTTGCTGTTTTTTTTTAATTGATTGATTAATTGCTTTTAACTTTTTTGTTTCACTTTAACGAGGAAACAATGGAGCATGGCAACAATGGAATCTTTGACAAAGAGCCCTTGAGTCTAGCTTCTTGTCTCCTCACCTTTTCCCAGCTTTCTGAATCCTGAGGCCTTTCGACCTGCTGACATTTCACTCCTTGTGACCGTTAATTTTATCTGTCAATTTGCCATGGTGCCCAGATATTTGGTCAAACACCGGTTTAGATTTGCTATGAAGGTATTTTTTTAACGATATGATTGACATTTAAATCAGTAGACTTTGAGTAAAGCAGATGACTCTCCATAATGTGGGTGGGCCTCATCCAATCAGTTGAAGGCCTTAAGAACAAAGACTAAGGTTCCCCAGGGAAGAGAGAATTCTGCCTCCACATGGCCTTTGGACTTGGATTCTTCCCTGGGTCTCCAGGCTACTGGTCTACCCTGTAGATTTCAGACTTAACAGCCCCACAATCAAACAAGTCATTTCCTTAAAATAACTCTGTCTCTCTCTCTCTCTCTACACACACACACACACACACACACACACACACACACACACACTTGGTCATTTTTTTCTTTTCCAGTCAGGTCCACATCACTCAGCCATCAGAGCAGGGTTTTAAGTCCATTGGGATTTGGAAATTAAAAACCAGTTTACAGCCAAAATATATGTCCAAATGCTTGATTGAGAAATGTATAATCAAAGTGTTAGTGCTCTGTCTCTAGGGGCCCTGGGCAACGTTCCCCCTCCACTCCTGTGGTCTCATGTGACCTGTGACAGCCTGGTTAATGCTGGTCCCCAGCCCTTGCTTCTGTGTCTGCCCATTGCTCTAATCCTAAACTCCACGAGGCCTGGAGAACCCTTGGCATAGTGACATGCAATAGTCACACAAATAAAATTAAATTGTCTCCCCATCCTAGTCTTGTAGTGCCAGCCTGTGCGTCTTTCACTACAGCCATTAACTTTCAGCCTGGTACAACACTCCAGGATTTTTATGCCAAGTTCATGGGCTTGTCCTGGAGATCCACAAGCAGACTAGACTTTCCCTCAATGGCATTGTTTCTGGGACCTTCCCTCTTCCTTTCTTCCCTGCTGTAAAATAATAAGAAATACATATATTGGGCTTCCCTGGTGGTGCAGCGGTTAAGAATCCACCTGCCAATGCAGGGGACACGGGTTCGATCCCTGGACAGGGAAGATCCCACATGCGGTGGAGCAACTAAGCCCGTGCGCCACAACTACTGAGCCTGCACTCTAGAGCCCACGCACTGCAACTACTGAACCCACTAGCCGCAACTACTGAAGCCCATGCGCCTAGAGCCCATGTTCCGCAACGAGAAGCCACCACAGTGGGAAGCCCGCGCATCGCAACAAAGAGTAGCCCCCACTCGCCGCAATTAGAGAAAGCCCGCGTGCAACAAAGAAGACCCAATGCAGCCAAAAATAAATAAATAAAATAAATAAATAAATTTATATTAAAAAAAGAAATACGTATATTGATCTTTGCTCCACATTCCTGACCCCTGTAAATAGAGGTGCTAGGAGAATTTTTAGTTCTAACATTTAGTTTTTGACCCAAATTCCTGACACAGAACTCCTAAATCCCTTGGAATTTCCTGGGTGATAGGAGTATCTTTTGTTCTAATGAGGCTACTCTGGGTGGGCTCCTGGATGGGGGCTGGTCACCAGAAAGACAAAATCATCATTAGAAACTTGGAACTTTCAGTCTCATGCCCCATTCTCCAGAGAGGGGAGAGGGGCTGAAAATGGAGTTAATGATCTATCATGCCTACATGACAAAGCCGCCATTAAAATCCCAATAGTAGAGGTTGGCAAGCTTCTGGATTGGTGAACACATCCAAGTACCCGGAGGGTGGTACATCCCAACTCTATGGGGATAGAAGCTCCTGCTCTTGGGACCCTTCTGGACCTTGCCCTGTGTACCTCTTCATCTGTGTCCTTTTTCACATCCTTTATTATATAATAAAAAAGTAAATATAAGTGTTTCCTGAGTTCTATAAGCTGTTCTAGCAAACGTTTGAATGGGAACCTCTGATTTACAGCCAAGACAGACAGAAGTTGGGGTAATGTGGGGGCCCTATTATTTGTGAATGACATCTAAAGTAGGAGCAATCTTGTGAGACAATGCGCTTCGTTTGTGTGGTCTGCACCAACTCCAGTTAGTGTCAGAATTGAATTAAATTTTAGGACACCCCTCTGGTGTCACAGAGAATCGCTTGGTGTGGGGAAAACCCTCACATAACTGGTGTCAGACGTGTTGAGTGTGGTAGTCGTGGAGAATAAAGAGAGATACACAGGGAGTATTTTTCCCCACTCACCCACCATTCTTTTGCACTCACTTTCTGGAGCTCTGAATCAGTCCTGTGCATCAGAGTGCCTAGGGAATGGTTCACCATTTCATGAGTGCTGTGCTCAGGTGATTTGCAATGTCATTGTGCACCTTTCCTCTCATTTCATCCTGCTGCACTTGATGAGTAGCAGTTAGTGAAACCCCCTCTGATCAATTTAGAAATATATACAATATATACATAGGTAAATATATATTATAGACGGAATGTTTGTGTGTCCCCAAAAATCTTATGTTGAAATCCTAACCCACAGTTTGATGGTGTTTGTCGAAGGGACCTTTGGGAGGTGATTAGGTCATGGGGTGGAACCCTCATGAATGGGATTAGTGCCCTTATTAAAGAGCACCTCACCGAGCTCTGTCACCCCTCCACCACATGAGAACACAGCAAATAGATGGCCATCAATGGAAGTGGCCGCTCTCTAGAACCCAAATCTGCCAGCAAGTTGACACTGGACTCCCAGCCTCCAGAACTGTGAGAAGGAAATGTCTTTTATAAGCTGCATAGTCTGTGGTATTTTTGTTATAGCAGCCCAGGTGGACTAAGACAATACATAGATATATTTATATATATTTCTCATTTTATATATATGTAGATCAGTATCTCAATTTACTTATATAAATATTTTATAATATTCTCAATATGTATTTTATATGTAAATTATCTCTATATAAATTCTACATATATATAAATTATCTCTCTATATATAAATTCTATGCATATATACATATATAAATTCTCTCTATATATAAATTTTTCCTCTCTCTCTCTAGATATATATATAAATTCTCTCTATGCACATGTATAAATAAATTTCCTGTATATATATTTAAAAATTCCCTCTCTATATAAATTTTATATATATAATTTCTATATATATGTAAAAATTCTCTCTATATATATTCTCTCTATATATACATATGTAAATTATATATATATAAATTCTTTCTCTTTATATATATACATATATGTGTGTGTGTATATATATATATATATATATATATATATATATATATAAAATCTAGTGGGAATTTCAAGAGAAATCTGCCTTGTTCATGGTTAAGTTGAACTCGCATCCAAACACACAAGGGGCTCTCTGCTGATGCCCTGAGCTGCACCTGCCCTATTTGTTGCAGGCAGATTAGGCTGGTTTGCTCCACAGAAGGCAGGACACAGGCCAGTTGCCAGCAAGTCCTTAAATATGGTGAGGGCCTTGAGTGAGCAGCTGCCTAAGGGATTCCTGTGCCCATGGACAGCAGATGTGAGGAACTGTTTCCCAAGCAGACACTGATCTCCTTCCTGTGAGCCAGAAGGAAGCAAATCTCTTGTCACAGAAATCCAAAGCAGGTTTCCATTACTTTATAGGCAGATGGAATCTAGGGTTCCCCAAATGACCTAACAAGCAGATCTAATGGTTTCATGTCAGATATAATGAAAACACCACCTGAGGACACTCAGTGCCTGAGACCAAGTGAAACTTGGATCTCTCCTGATTAGAATGAAACCAGAATGGGGAAAATACCACCACCTGGAGTATGTAGGTGGAACACTGAGCCCTTTGCAGCACACATTCTAACCTCTCAACAACTTTGCATGTAAGCATCAGGGTCTCACTCGTACAGATAAAGAACCCAAGAGAGCCAGGCTTCATGACAGTCTAGCTCTAGAGCCAGAACGCTCGACCTCAAATCTACTTACTTCAGCCCTGAGCACCCACCCACCACTGGCCATGCTGCTCTATGTGATCCCAAAATGCATCCTGGTACTGCTGCAAATGCATAAGTAGTATGAGATGGAGCGCCCAATACCACAGGTGAGATGTTTTCAGGCAACACTTTCCTCATGCAAAAATTATGGCAATTCTTTTTCCGTTCCATGCATTCTCAATGAGGGCAATATCCCTCCCATGGGGGCAAAAATTGATTCTTGGGGCTGAAATCAGATACACAGTGGTTTGTGGCCCTCCAAAGGCCCAGCGCATAAACAGATACCCAGTGTATCTGTGGTGTGAAAATTTCATGGAGATGGGGACAGTTAGAAAAAACATAATGTCTAAAAAGTCTTAGGGGGGCGAAGATGAAATAAAGACTGAGAAGCACCACCTTATCCTATTACTTCTTTTCCCCTGTGAGTCTAAGCTGGAATGCAATGTTTCTCAGAGTGGATTCCGGGGACCTAGGAGCATGCATGAGGTGATTCAGAACCTGGGTCCCACCACAGACCTACAAGATCAGTTCCATGGGAGGGGGCAGGAATCTTCATTTTTAATAAACTCTTATATCAGTCAGCTTGGGCTGCAAAACACATATTAAAGATTGGATGGTTTAAACAACAGGCATTTATTATTTCACAGTCCTGGAGGCTGAAAGTTTGAGATCAAGGTGTGGGAAGGCAGGTTTCTCCTGAGGCCTCTTTCCTTGGCTTCTAGACGGCCATCTTCTCCCTGTGTCCTCAAATAGTTGTCCCTCTGTGTGTGTCTGTGTCTTAATCTCCTCTTATTATAAGAACAGGACTCATATTAGATTAGGGCCTACCCATATTACCTCATTTCACCTTAATCACCCTTTAAAGGCCCCATATCCAAATATAGTCATATTCTGAGGTCCTAGGGATTGGGGCTTCAACACGTGGATTTGGGGGGACACAGTCAGCCCATAACAGTTCTCAGACTGCTTCTCATGCCCCTGAAAGTTTAAAATCTGCTCTGAGGGGTGGGGAGAAAGATGCTGCCATCATCTGCCAGGATGAGCATGTGGGGTCACCTGTTCACTCAACAATGTTTATTGACACCCCCCAAAATGTGGAATACAGAGGAATGAATGAATTATGAAAATGAAACCTGGACTGGGGACACCCTCAATGAACCTATGATTTCAAGAACGAGGGCAATCCCAGTAACGTGAGGTGTGTCTCAGAGCCAGGGCTGGAGGTCCCTTTGTCCAGAAAG
This sequence comes from Lagenorhynchus albirostris, assembly GCF_949774975.1. NCBI lineage: Eukaryota > Metazoa > Chordata > Mammalia > Artiodactyla > Delphinidae > Lagenorhynchus > Lagenorhynchus albirostris. Next base: position 156,079,903 of record NC_083097.1, read on the forward strand.
CTCCCTCAGGGAGGGCACAGCCCTGGTATCTCTGATGGCTGCAGTATTTATGGTGGGGACTGCTATTCATGGTTAATCAGCTTCCTCTATCCAGCCATGGTCCCCACGGTATTGACTAAGGGTATAGTGTCATAAGGCTTGATTTGGGGACAGTGTGTATACAAAGTCAGAGAAGCCAGGGAAAGGCATTTCAAATGGAAGGAACAGAAGAAACAAACATGCAGGACCAGAGTAGCTATGTGTGTCGGCGTTGCCTTGGTCTCCTCATCTGTGAAATGGGGGCGTTAGGTACATATGCCCTCCTCAAAAGATGGCCAAGAGGATTGGTGCTAATATACCCTGTTTAGTGGGTTGAATGGTGACTCCCCAAAATGACACATCCATGAGTCTGGGAAGATGACTTTATTTAGAATAAGGGTCTTTGCAGATATAATTAGATGAGGATCTTGAGATGAGATGACCCTGGATTAGGGTGGGCCTTGAATCCAATGACAAGTGTCCTTATAAGAAAAGAGAGGAGACACGTGGAGATGGCCACATGATGACAGAAGCAGAGTTTGGGGTGACTGGGCCACAGCCTGTGAATACTGGGGCCATCAGAAGCTGGAAGAGTCAGGAAGGATCCTCCCCTGCAATCTCTGAGGGAGCACCATCTCTCCACCTGACATGCCCCCTCCCAATCTCCTTCCTGTCCTGTTGAGCCGCATGTTGCTTCTGGCACATAAGCCAGTAAAACCAACCACAGAATGAGATGAGACTGAGTGTTCCAGACCTCCCGAAGTGTCCCTCCTTGCCCACTCCCTTCATGCAGAATTTCCCAGATGTAGGTGACAGCTCATTCGCGGCTTCTCAAATCCATTTAGTGGATAGTGATCAACAGATTTCTAAACGGAATAGAATAGAAAACAAGATGTTTCAAACACAGAAATGAGATGATGCTACAGGAACTTTTCATGCATGGACTGGACTATAGTAGCTTCCTCCATTTGGGACAGTTCTACAGGGTTGCCCAGCCCCAGAGCTCAGAGGAGATGTGGTGATGCTTCCAGCCTGATCTCCATCCCCATCATGCTGTGCCCACAGTGTCCCTGGGGAAACCACATGCATGGACTTCAGAATCAGCTTCCCAGGGGAAACCCAAGACATGGGTCAAGGAGAAGAATCTTGAAAAGCCAGTCTTGTGGCAAAGTACACTGTGCCACCTTTATTTTACTGAGATAAAATATACATAACATTTATCATTTTAACCATTTTAAGTATACAGCTCAGCGGCATTAAGTACATTTACATTGTTGTACAACCATCACTCCATCCATCTCCAGAACATTTTCATCTTCCCAAACTGAAACTCTACACCCATTTAAAAATGACTCCCATCCATCCCTGAGCCCCTGGATCTCTCTGTGTCTATAACTTTGACTGCTCTAGGGACCTCATTCATACACGCGGAATCACACAGTATTTGTCCTTTTGTGACTGGCTTATTCAACTCAACATACTGTTCTCAAGGTTCACCTCTAGCATGTGTCAAAATTTCCTTCCTTTCAAAGACGAATGACATTCCACTGTGTGAGAAAGCCTGGGACCCCTCTTAATCCAAACCAAGTCTAAGTAATGGCCAGATGCTGTGGGAGACCACTGCTGGTCCCTTAGGTCAGCAAGGGGAACAGGTCTGTCGCGAATGAACTTCACTGCATGCAAAGTTCAGGTACCTCCAAGGGCCAAGTGCTTCTAAAGGATAAACCAAGTGCAAGGCAGGGAATGACCTGGGGACTCTCAATGCCTATCAGCCTGTAGGTCCTTAGGGAGGGGAGGTAGGAGTTCCAGACTGAGGGGAGGCAGGAGAAGTGTGTGCAGCGGACACTCGCAGAGCAGGGAGGACAGCAAGAACCTGGAGCTGGGGACCCCTGAGCAACTGTGGGGAGAGTGAGGGTGTGGTGGAGAAAGTGCTGGGAGGGGGGCCCAGAAAGGCCTTTGAAGGTTCTCCTGAAGCATCAGGAGACTGTGGAAGGGCTGGTGGGGAGTGGGATGCTCCACTGGCCCTATGGAGAAAGGAGCACGAGAGCGACGCAGGAGCCTATTCTAGGGCCCCAACTGTGTCTATTGGAGGGCAGACTCATAATAGAATTGATGCAGCAGAACTGTTTATATTTTTTTTTTCCTAAAAGAGCACACTAAAGTTGCAAAGAGAAGTGCGACATAATAAGAAATATATATTGGTCTCTGCCCCTCAGGTTTTGGCACAGAGCTCCTAAAACCCTGAGACCTTCCTGTAATGACAGGTGTAAAGGTGTTAATGAGGTGACTTTTGGAAAGCACCTAGGATAGAGTCCGGTTGCCAGGGGAACCAACCATGCGATTGCAAATTTTAGCTGCACCCTTGACCTAAGGGGAGAGGGGCTAGAGGTTGAATCAATCACCAATGGCCAATGATTTAATCAAATCATGCCTATGTAATGATGCCTTCATAAAAACCCAAAAGAGAGGGCTCAGAGAGCTTCCAGGATAGTGATGTCAATGAAAAAATAGTCAACTTTATTCAAGCCAACCTGAGGATTATAACCCAAGAGACAGTCTCTCAGAAAGCTCTGAGGACAGTTCTTCCCGTTAGCAGTCAAGCACAGTTTCTGAGACAAAAGGTTATATGTCAAATGACATATTAACAGTTTACACAGTCCAGATCTGCAGGTACAAAGCAAGTAGTGGCTCATCATGACCCCTTACGAGATTAAGAAGGAATGTTAACTCCTAAGAAGGTCTGGTTAATGCAGGTGCACAATACACACTAAATGGGATGGAGGAGGCCCAAAGGGGCAGAGAACAAATTTTATGTTTAAATTTCTCTTGTCTTCCACAAAGTACGAATTTTATTTCATCAGTGAACACATCCATATGCCATGCCAGGAGGTAGGTGCACCCCAAATTCTATGGGGACAGAAGTTCCTGCACTTGGGACATTTCCAGAGTTCAGAACAGCCTAGTGTTTCCTAGAGCCAGGATTATTCGCAAACCTAAGAGATTCCCAGGGAAATGACTTGTGTTTAGGCAGGCATGCAAAGTTGACACAGGGCAGACAGCTCAGGTTGAAGAAGGCGATAAGCTGAGGCCTGAAATCTCCCCGTTAAGAAGAATACAGCTGAGCAGAATGAGCATCGCTGTCTGAGACCCTCAGGATCATACTGGGAAGCTCTGGGTTTTCTGTCCGGTGCTCTCCCTTCTGCGTGATTCCCGCTTCTCAGAACATCTCCAGGAAAGAAAGAGTTATTGAGTTCCAACCTTCCCATGTCTCTCAGTCTTGAGAGGGGAGTGGGGTGTGACTGCTTCTTTTGGGGTGATGAAAATGTTTTGGAACTAGATTGAGGTGGTGGTTGCACAACATTGTGAATGTGCTGAATGCCACTGAATTGTTCACTTTTAAACGGCTAACTTTACGTTACGGGAATTAGGCCTCATACACACACACACAAACATTACTGCCATCCCGTACTCCAGAGATCAGCTTGGGGACATTTACAGGATGACCAATTTGCCATGAATCTTCATGTCTTTGGTTTTTTAAAAAGCCCCCTTTTGCACAGGCTGGTGAGTTGCCTTGTGTTCCTAGATTTCTTAGCTAGGAAAGAGGCTAGCAACAGGAACCTACCAACTTCTCAGGCTCTATCGAAATTCAGAATCAGCCAACACACATCCCAAATGAGGGGAAGATTCTGGAAGAGCTCAGACACTTGTGTGACCAGGGACTGGAAATCAGCAGAACAGAGGAAGGTTGCCTGGACGGCAGTTTCTGCATCCTAGTAGAAACAATTGTGGCCCTTCTGCACAAAAGACCATCTTGTTAGCTCACACATTTTCTGGCCTTACCTTTCTCTCCCCTTAATTTGCCTCCCTCGTCCCAACAGGGCACATGGACTCCACAGGCAGTACTGGGCCAAGACTCCAGGAGACTGGATTAGGTCTCACCTCTGAGGTCATTTGTGCCATACTTCCTTCAGGCCATGGCCGCTTTGAAGGGCCAGCTCTACCTAGTTAGGGTTCTTAGTTGTATAATTTACAACGTGATGGGGAAAAGAAGGCAAGTGAGTGAAAGAAGGAAAGGTTTCCCTTTCCTGAGTATTTTATGCTGAGTTTGATGAAGAGTAGATAGTTGTGGGTAAATATGACAGGTAAGGAAGATGAGGTAAGTGTAGTGAACTGCAGGAAACTTAGCAAGGCCTGTTTGTTCAGATTCTTGTCAGAGTCCCTTCGTCTTTGGAGATAAGGATGCTCCTTTCCTCTGGGTATTGGGAGGATCTCAAGTGAGGATTTATGGCCTATGGGAGAAGGGGGAGGTGGGGGGAGGTCAGAGTGACCTTCCTTCTTCTGCCATTTTCTCAAACTCCTCAGCTTAAGATATTCAATATGCCAAGGTGCCATGTTCAGCTGTAGTGTGTCCTGAACCCCATCACAAGCTAACAGAAAGTTTTGTGTCCTAGATGGGGTCATTAAAAGAAGCATTGGCGGTAAAGGTCTGTGTGAAGCAGTAGGAGGGTGGAGCCCACACTGAGCCAAGCTCTTTCCCAGGGGTGACTTCTGCCCAGGTGCTCGGTGTCTGCTGCAGACCAGAGGGCCCTGGGCCACAGAAGGTATCCCTCAGACGGGGCCCCCGGGAAACCTGTTCCATGCCCCGATACAACATATCCACGTGTGCCTCCGACCCCACACAGCATTCTCGCAGAGGACTAAGGCACAAAACGTGCTTCCGTGGCCCAGGTCCAAAGTGCCTGCTGTGGCCAATGGTGATAGGCACCTTTGCTACTTAAGGGCCAGGGCCATTGCCAGCTCGTGCACCAACCTTGACTCTCAGACTTCAGTTGCGCAGAGGCAAAAAAGGATAAGGGCAGAAGAAAGAGGAAACGATATATCATAGCTCTTCTCCTGGCTACGTGAGTAGCTCTGAAAAGAGCCTTTGGTGTTGCAGCAGGACGGCCTAGATACTGGGCAAGACACCATCCTGCTCAATGGGCTCGTGGCCTAGCAGCTTGTTGAACTCCTGGCCGCTGCGGATGGCCAACAGCAGGCGGCGCGCACCTCCCTGCTTTGACAACCAGACTTCTCTGAGTCAAGCGCCGGCCGGTAGCTTTTATACTCGGGGAGTACGCTGCCGCATGCTGCGACCACCAATAGGATAAAGGCGCTCTGCAGTTTCGTAGCTCCACTGGCTCCTCTGCTACCAGCCCTGTGGCTTGTCCAATCAGACGAGACCTGAAAAGTCGCTTCATTTGCATGCGGGCCGGGAGCCAGGGCGCAGAACGCAGTGTTGTGCTTTGTGCGCTCGTGTAGGCGCTTCGTTGCCGACTGTACTGTCTACGGGGGCCCGAGGGCTGCCCGGTTGCCTCTGCTGGCTGGAAGGCAGGGGAATGGGCATTTTGGCTAGGCCACACTCCTCAGATCCCTATTCACGCTCCGGTTTCCTCCGATGCTGGTGGCCCCTACGGGACAGGGGGAGCGCGAGACGCCCCGCCGGGCTGCGGCCGAGAGTGGCTTTCCAGGAGCGGCAGAAACACCGAACCCACGACAGGCTGGTCTTGCCCAAGAATGTCGCCTTACTGGTGGGCGCCAGACCCCGGGAGGTGGCGGAACGCGTGGATGGCCAGATCTCCGCAGAGGCGCGATCAGCCCTGAGCTCAGCCTAGCTCCGGGTCAAGGTGCCGGGGAAGCCCCCGCAGACCTGCTAGCTCTCCAGAGGCAGACGAGTGGTGTCCAGCAGCCTAAGCGTGAGGATGAAATCTTTACAATTAACGAAGAAAGGAGTCGGTGGCAAAAGCAACCAGGAGAGGTTGCTCGTGCGGAGGAAGAGACACCATTCTGGGTCACTGAACGAAATCAGTGGTTGATACAAGATGTGGGATTGAGAAATTTTACAAAAGGAGAGTCTTCTACTGACAAATAGCAGACGTGAGGAGTCTTTGTATCTATGATCAATGTGTTCGGTTTTCTGTTGACTTCTTTTCAAATCTGCCTACTCTTGTTTTTCACAAAACAACCCGAGCAACCTCTCGTGGCTGCCTTTTCCGCAGACTCCTTTCTTCCTTAATTGTTACCGTGGCCTGTGAAAGTTTAATTCTGACTGATTGACTTACTCGATCATTTGTTGTATTGATGACAATGTTTAATGCACATTTTTTCATTTCTAAATAGTTTTACAAATACTTGAAGACTTGTTTGTCTAGTAGAAGTGGCACATCCCTCTTCAGGAACGAAGGTTTAATTAACCCCTAGAGTCCAAAAGGTTATCTTTAAAACAAAAAAGCCTTAAGGATTTTTGTCTCATTTAAATTATCCGTCTCCAAATTGACTAAGATTCAATTAGGAAATGAAGCACCTCAACTTTGTACCACCTGACTTGAAGAGGAGTCGGGGTGCCTCTGCGGCACCCCCAGAGTGCTTCCCTCTGTCCAGCATGATACCTGTGGGAACCTCACTTTCTGAGTAAGTTCAGCTGTTACCTAGTTTGTGGCATTTCATCCCCTCGCAGGCACCAGCCTTCCCTTGAGAAAACACTAGGTGTGCACTGAGGCCATTTTTGAACATGGTGAAAACAGTCGACTCCACTCCTCCCACACCCGAGGGAGAATGAAGCACAGAGGTCCAGGGCAGAGGGCTTCGAAGCTGCCATCACTGGAGCTCGATAAACAAGTAAAAAGAAATGAAGACACTCCAAGGTGGGAGGGCACAGCCTCCGGAAGTCTCAAAATGAGAATCTGGAGGAAGGTCCCCTGAAATTTGAATGAGGTGGATGGCCAGACACCCACTGAGTCTGTAAGATCGAACCAATGTGCTTGCACATTAAAATAAGAAAAGTATTCTTTGTTCATATATAGGGGCCTCCAACTTTTTCCAGCATGCATACCACCTTAACGTTCCCAAACTTCTAAGGCTCCTTTCACAGACACCCAGATTTGATAGGGAGCTAGTTACAGAACTAGCTAGCTACTACAGAAACGCCAAAGTGACCTGAAGTACCCTGGAATCTAACTTCCTTCCCTAACGTCAAGTCCTGAGTTAGGGTGGTCTCAGGATGACCAAAGAATCTCCCCTTCCCATTTCCCACCCCACAGTGCTGTGTGTCACCTTGGTTCTTTACCTTTTGTTTGTTGCTATTCCCCACTCCAATAGGATTCCCCACTCCGGTAGGAAACTACCCTAATGGGTTCCATTTATAAGTGTGAAGCATTCTTCCATGAAGTGTTCTATGTGCACACGTTTAGGTAAACAGTGCTGTTTTATACTTCACTTTGTTTGCAGCATGGTGCCACAGCTCTGTGCCCTAAGCCCCACTATGTCTCTATGTGCCAAGCTCCTCTGTATCTCTGGGCTTCAGCATACTCTATAGCCTCCATCCCCCGTTTGACCTTCCACCTCCCCCGTTGAGGGGCACTGGCGCTCATCTTCCCCACCCCCAAGACAATGGTGCTGAGGATGCCTGAGGGTGCATCCCCCTGTGGGCCTGGAGAGGACTAAGGAACACCTGTGAGTGGGTCACTGGGTCCAGGGTCACCATGCCCTCAATCTGATGACACCTGGCAGCAGTGCTGCAGAACCCAGCAGCAGTGCACGGGACAAATGGTGGCAGCTTTCCCATCTCCAACAGCCCAACAGTGTGAATCATTACTTTTATGGACATGGGATTGCTCCAAAAACTAAGGAGTTTGAGCATCTCCTCCTGGGCTGCTGAGCCCTCTGGTTCCTCTTACGCGCTTGCTTGTCCACACCTCTGCCGTGTTATTTTACTCCAGTCACTTTGGGCTCTTCACAATTTGCAGGAGCTCCTTGCAGTTTCGGTACGAACCACATTGGTCTGGGCACTGCAGACATCTTCTACTGCTCCGCCTATCTGTGCTGACTCTGGCCATGGGACACTTGGTTGAGTAGAGGAGGCATTTTTATAAGCCCAACCATCTCACCTGAGAAAACCATTCCCAACACCAGATAGTCCTCAGCCTGTCAGCTGGTGGCAGAAAAGTAATGGCAGCATTCTCATCAAACCGCTGTGGGTATAATTCTTGTGTTCCTTGACCCCCACCCCCACCCCCGTCCCCCATGGCAGGGCAGCACTAGGGGGACATCCTACCAACAACGGCAAGAGAATGGGCATCAATCCATAGGTCTGCACAGAGCTCAGCCTCAGGACTGGCCATAGCCATGAGGTCTGTCCCACCCTCCCCAGCAGGTCATACCCTGGGAAAAAGCTACATCTGCATCAAGGACATTGTCAGCAGACCAGCTTCCCTGGCGTTCTCTGCACCTCTTGGACATGAAAATCAGGTTGGGGCACCCCTGTGCCCATGTCATGTTGGCAGAAACATTTCTACTGCACTGCTCCCCATGCTGGTATCCCCCATATCCACCTTTCTGCTACCTCAGTAACAGGGACCTGGGTCACCTCGAGCTTCTTGAGGCTGCAGACAAGATTCAGTAGCCGTCCTGTGCACATTACCCCATGGAACCATGCTGGTGTCCCTTTGGCACGCCAACCCAGGGCTGGAATTGCCATGTCATATGGTAGCACACAATGTACTGTCTAGTCAACTACTGGAAGTGACCTCTGAGCCCTCCCTGATAGAAGGATCTGAGTGCCTGGGGCCATGGGGTACACTGGTGTCTGGAAGAGGAACATTATTCCACAGAGCACAAGGGCCCACAATAGAGAGGCCACTGTGACCAGTCAGCAGGGAGCAGAGGGTGGGAGATGACTTCAGTGAGGAAATGGCAGGGATCGGTTGTACAGCCCAGCAGGCAACACAGAACATTCACCACTGGACATTCAAAGGAGCTGCTAAGTGAGAAGCCAAATCTTACTGGAATCAAAGGCCATCCATGCTGGAGACATTCCTGGCCTGCTGGACACAGGCCGGCAACTCCTTCCTGTGTCCCCACTGCATCTCAAACTAGAGCCAGGGAGGGGGCCAGAGGCACACCTAGTGTTACCCCTGATCTGAGGAGTCAGGATTATTTATTAGCGTTACTTGGCCAAGGTCCTACAGCTTGCCAAGAGGATGACCCCTTAACTCTCCCATACACAACCAGGCAGTTTTTCCCACCCCTCTGCTCGTCATTCTTATGTAGAGAGTATGTGAGAGAAAGGGAGAGACAGCTCGTGCACTGAGAATTCTACCCACATACCGTCAGAAAGCAAGCAACTCCATGCTGGTATCAGAACCTCCCATCTCTCCCCAGCACTGGGCACCCAGGGGGGTACCACATTTCTGGCCTGCACCCCAGCCCTGTCTAGCACATCAGTCTCCAGGCAGCCAACTGAGAGCAGAACGGACAGGCCTCCCAGCAGCTCTCTGCAGAGGAGGAAAGCGGGTAGCTGGATCTCCAGCTGTGGGAAACTGGGGCAGCTCCCCAATTTCACTCGGCAGAAGCAGGAGGTGGAGGGCTCATCAGAGAAAAGTCCAACCCACAGACCCCTGACATGGGGCAGTGCAGACACAGCACCTCCTCAGAGACCAGCCAGGGCATGGAGAGAAGACAGATGGGAGGAGGGACGCCAAGCAAACTGGTTGAAGCAAGCCCTCTTTAGTGGGCTCTGTAAGCGCCGGCTACCAGCCAGGCAGGCCGCCCCCAAGCTCACAGAAACACAAGAGGCCAGCAGCACCAAAGGCCAGTGACTCCCATCTCGAGAGGCTTCGTCCAGAAACGGGCCATTGATCATAACGCTGCACTTTTGGGAATGACTCACAGCCCCAGCCACCATCCTTAACACCTGTGTCAATTCTTGGACCCCTTGACCTTGTCACTTTGCGCTGCTGCAGTTCTGTCTTTTGGAGGAATCTACACAATGACACTACTACTAAGAGGTTTTGCTAAATTCGTCCAGCAGAGAAAATATGAAGAGAAGCCAGAGGTACGGGGAAATGAAACACCAAGGCGAGGCCTGGGGATGGCCTGAGCCTGGGACTGCTCCTCCTGCCCCAGGAAAAGTCCTGGGTCAGTGAGGGACAGGCAGGTAGACAGGGCAGATAGACGGTGATGCTAAGGCAGGCTCCGGGGAAAACCACTGGCATCCAAGGGATGGAAGATGGAGAAGAGAAATGAGGGCCGGCTGAGTAGACACCCTCGGAGGCAGAGCAGGGACAGAGCCTGGAGGATATGGCCAGCAAGGGTCTGCACTGCCCCTGACACAGACTGCATGAGGACCTCAAGGTTCTCGTGTTTCTGTGGATAGACCTCAAGCTGTAGGTGTAGGTTTGTGCAACATACGCTGTTGGAGGACCACAAGCAGAGGTGACAGGTCTGATCTGCCCGCCCTCCCCACCCAGGCACCCTGAACACTCCTTTCCCTTGACACTCACCCCAAATTTAACCTTAACTGCTATGCCCAATGCATGGGTGGGGGTCTGTGGGCCTGGGTGTGCAGGACTGGTGGAGCAGCCCCATTACAGGCTGCATTTAAATGGGGCAGGTGTCAGGTCTGGACAGCCCAGGCCTCCTGGAGATGACGACCACAGCTCATGGAGACCCCGGCAAATCTGACAAGACTTGGGGCAGCGAAAAGAACTTTATGGAGTTGGGATACACTTAGGTTAACTTACCCCCAATACACATCTCTACAGTGAAATGTTTATAGCCTAGAAACATGAACACCTAGAGGAAAAGGGAACACAAACACTCTTCTGAGGAGCACTGTCTTCAGCAACTCAAGGTGGGCACTCAGAGTTCGCAGCCCACATCTACACCTAGGAGAAGACACTCAGGGTTGGGGTGTCTTGAAGGATGACAGGGGGGTCCAGAAGGAGGCGGATGGAGGAGCTGCTTCAGGCCAGGGATGGAACGAGCTTCCTCTGCCCGGTGCCTGGGCAAGCAGCACATCACTGCATGGGAAGAGAGAGAAGGAGTGAGGGAGCTTCTATCCTGAAAGCCAGGTGACTGGAGAACCCAGCCCCACCAGACCCACACGTCTCCTCACCCACAGTCACCACCCACTTGGAGCTGATTAACCAGTATTGCCAGAAGGAGGTAAGACAGAGGCTGCTCAGCTCGGAGGAGGTAAGACAGAGGCTGCTGGCTCCCGGCTCAGACTCAGGGTTGCAAAGAGCCCAGAATCTCCAGATTTAGGCAAAGCCTCAGGGCACAGTGTAAAGGACATTCAGGATGAGGGCATGGCAACCACCATCCTCGCCAGGATCCCTGCCTCTCCTGACCTCCGAGCCATCTCCTACATGTAGATCCCCAGGACAGGGCAGGGGCCCAGTGCTTCAATATTGGGATGCAAGTCCCCCCTCTCTGCAAATGTTTCTTCCCACATGGAAGCTGGAGAGTCTCCTGGATTACTCATTCCTGAAATTCAGCCCCAAATGGAAGCCAGGCAGCGGTCTAAAGGCATCTCTCTTGGTAAGCTACCACCTTGCTAATTCTTGAATCTGTGCCCCCTCTGCACTCCCCTGGCCACCAGGACAGGGTGCCCACCTGGAGCAGCATACTGAGGCCCAGGTTGCGGTGCCTCCTCTCCAGCTCCGACACAGCCTGCAGCAGGGACCTGAACCTCTCCGCTGGGTCCTCATCCTCGTCGTCCAGGGACCCTTCCTCTTTCTCTGCTTCCTGCAGGAAGCGCCCCTCCTCCTCAGCAAAGAAGGCCCGAAGCTTCTTGTAGTCAGTCAGGGCCTTCTTCCTCCGGTCCATCACATGTCCCTACAGGATGGGTGGGTGGCAGGGAGGGATACCCGTGTCCTCGGGCTACCCCGAGACACCCCACCCCACCGCCCCACCACCGACCACCTCAAGAGAGGAGAGTCCCCTGACCGTCCTGCCAAATAGGGTCAGGGTACACAGCCACGTTTCCTTGTTCACATGGACTCCAACCCCACCCCACTTGCCTTCCACACAGCAGCGGCGGACTCAGCCTGGCCATGCAGGTCCCGAGCATCGTTCAGATCTTTCCTCATGATCTCCACAGATCCCTTGTTCTCCTGGAAAGAGATGCTGGTTATGGGGTGTGTGGCCACTTCTGAAGGTCTGGGGCCCACCTAAGCCCAGTCCAGAGGGACACTGCACCACCAGAATCCCCTGACGGTCCAGAGGCCTCAGTTCATGGTCTTGGCCCACCAGACACCTCAAAACCCTGCAGGCACCAGAGAGGGGGGGTCTTAGTGACCCACTATGCTCTCTCCAGTCTGAGAGAAATATTTGTGCTAAGAATCCAACAGGGTAACTGTACACAAGACCATCCATTGGGGTCCCTAGTGTTACTGTCCCCAGCGTAGGGATGGAGGGTGGTCTCTTTGGGGTGAGGATGGCCACACCCACGGCCTGCCCAACTCCATGCACTGACTGGATAGGTGGGGTCCTTCACCAGGAGGAAAGACCACCAGTCCCCTGGCCACATGCTCTAGCCCCAAGCAAGCCCCTGGATGCTACACTCCACTGTTTACCCAGGAGACCCCAGGACCCAAACCCTGACACATGTACCCTCAAACGTGCTACTCTCCCCCCTCTGGTGGGCAGGGACCACACTGTTTCCACTCCAGGGGCCTGGCTGTCTTTATTCTCTAAGAAATAAAGTTGAGCCCACCACACACACAGCGGGTCCCTGGGATCCCCAGACCCCAGCTGTGACCAGACTCTCCGATGGTGGGTTCCGACCCAGAATCAAGTGCCACATGTAACGGATGAAAGCACAGTGGAAAAGGTTCCAGAACAAAGTAGGTTAAGGGACTCGGGAGAAGACGGAATGGGAGGGGGGCGCACAGGACTCCAGAGGGGTCGATAGCCTCAGGCCCCGTCCCCTATGAGGGGACTTTGCTCGTGGGGGCAGAGTTACCATAGTGTGACGTCACGCCAGGGGCAGGGCAGTAACACAAAAGGGGCAAGGCATGGGGGCGGGGCCCACAGCAGGACTGTCTGCCCCTGCGGGGTGGGGCAGGCCAGTACAACACTGAGAAGGCGGCAGGGGCATCCTGGGGGGAAGCGGGGGACGATGGGGAGAAAGGGCACTGTCCAGGGATGGGGAAAGGGGGACTGGATACCTTCCGAAGGTAGGGGAGTGGAGAGGAAGCAACTTCTGGGGGTAGGGAATGGGGGAACAAGGCACCGTCCAGGGATGGGAGAAAGGCTTCTGCGCACCGTACAGAGGAAGGAAGCAAAAAGGACAGGGCAACAACTGGGGTATTGGGGGGGGGGGTCAGAGCACCGTCCAAAAGATGGAGATGGGGGACCACGGCGCCATCCGGATAATACGGAGGGGGAACAGGGCGCAGTCTGGGGATGGGAAGGGGGACAGGGCACCCTCCGGGGAAGGGCAGCGCATGGGACGCCGCCCGCGCGCACCTTGCCGCGCAGCGCCTTCCTCCAGCGGGGCTCCCACTCGGGCGGCTCGGGCCCCGCGGCCATGCGGCAAGCGGCGCACAGCGGGCCCCCGTCGGCTCGGCACAGCAGCTGCAGCGCCGCCTCAGAGGCCGGGCCGTCGCGCGCGGGCGCCGCGGCAGCCTCCTCGAGCGCCAGCAGGCGGCGGCTGAGCGGCGGGCGGCCGGGCTCCACAGCGCGCTGCCAGCAGTCGTCGGCGCACTCGGGACACGGGAAGGGCCCGTCCTCCTCCGCCCAGAATCGCACCACGCACGCCCGGCAGAAGCGATGGCCGCAGTCGGCGCGCACCGGCTCGCGAGGCGCGCGCTGGCACAGGGCGCAGGCGGCCTCGGCTGGGCCCGCGGGAAGCGCCAGGGCAGCGGCGGCGGGGCCCTCGAGGAGGGCGCAGACAGGGACGCGGACCGGGGAGCACAGGTGGCTGGGCTGGCGAGGCCGGAGACACGGGGGAAAGCCGGGGACCGGGACGCAGGAAAAGCGCGGCCGGAGAGCCGGGGACGGGGATGTGCGGACGGGGATGGAGAGCAGGGACGAAGGACAAGAATGGCGACTGGGATAGCTGGGCGCCCGGCGCAGGGTCCTGGCAGGCGTGTGCTCCACGCAGGGTCCTGGCAGTGGTGTACTCCAGTCTCCCGGGTCCTGACAGGCCGCTACACTCCGCCTGGGTCCTGGCAGCGATGTACACTCTCTCCGCGCCCCCCCGCCCCGCCCAGCTAACAGTGACGCGCTTCAGTCTCCCGCCCGCGGGCCGACCCACGTCCTTGCACGCTGAAATCTTACAAGGATTGTCACTTCTCCCATAAGTGACTCGTGTGCGAAAGGGAAACAGTTTTATTTGAAAAGTCCATTTTAAACGTCTTTTTTGTAAGCTGTTAGGACCTGAGCTGCAAGCACCTCCTCCGGGCGCAACGCCCACGCGGGGTGGGGACTGGGCTGGAATACGGCCTGCGTGGGACGCTTCCTGGGCACCCTCCCACGTGAAATCGTTCTGTATGCACCGAACCGCGTGTGCCTTCCCCGCGTGCGTAGGTCCGGCGTGGACTCTCAGAGGAACACGTCTTGTGAGGGCCACCCCACGTGGGTGGCCAACGTCCTACCTGGAGCCCAGGCTTTAGGTCCCCAGTTCGCCCCTGAGCCTCAGGCACGAGGAATCCAGCGGAGAGGAAACTCATTGATTTAGAGTGAAGACTTGTGATAAGACCCAGGGCTACCAGTCTCCAGGTCCCTACCAGGAAGTTCGTTAGCATTTCTTTAAAAACAAACAAAAAAGGTTTAGGGAAGGAGCGGTCTGGTGGTTTGTTTTTGGTTTTTTGTTGTTTTAACCAAGCACGTGGTTTTAAAAAAATGCAATTTTTAATTTTTTAAAAGTGAATCTGGGGCTTCCCTGGTGGCGCAGTGGTTGAGAGTCCTCCTGCCGATGCAGGGGACACGGGTTCGTGCCCCGCCGCGAAGATCCCACAAGCCGCGGAGCGGCTAGGCCCGTGAGCCATGGCCGCTGAGCCTGCGCGTCCGGAGCCTGTGCTCCGCAACGGGAGAGGCCACAACAGTGAGAGGCCCGCGTGCCGCAAAAAAAAGAAAAAAATAAAGTGAATCTGTTATTCCGCATAAGTGCAAAATCTTTCTAGGTATTGCTCTTTGGTTTTGTGGGGACTTTTTTTGTTTTTTTTTTTAAATCTGATGTTGACTTAACAAAAAACACGTAAAAGTTAAGTATTATTCAGGGACCTTACTGAGGCCTGTAGCCAGGAAATAGCTGTTGACTGAAGAAAATGCACAACCTAAACGTTGAGAGTTATATTTTATTTGGCAGACTTGCTAAGGACCTAAGCCAGGAAGAGAGCCTCTCAGAAGCCAGGTATTATAGGAGTTTAGGCAACAAAAACCAGGTTTGGAACAACAAAAGATTACTGTTAAAGAAAACCGGGGGCTTTCCTGGTGGCGCAGTGGTTGAGAGTCCGCCTGCCGATGTAGGGGACACGGGTTCATGCCCCGGTCCGGGAAGATCCCACATGCCGCGGAGCGGCCGGGCCGTGAGCCATGGCCGCTGAGCCTGCACGTCTGGAGCCTGTGCTCCGCAACGGGAGAGGCCACAGCAGTGAGAGGCCCGCGTATCGCAAAACAAACAAACAAAAAACCAGACATCTTAAATTAATGAATTTAGTGCTTTTTTTTAATGTATGGGAAGATACAATAGTCTGGGCTTATTGGAATCATTCCTTTGATAGGGACCTTAACCATCTAGGGCCAGTACCCTGTTTTTCTCCTTTCTGAATCCCCTCAGGGTGCACAGTTGGGGTGGCTGTGGTGCCACAACATCCTTTGTTTACTAATAAGGCAAGCTGGTTGTCTTTATCCACACAGCCTCTCCTTACCTCTGAAGGGACTGGTCCAAAGAGGTAGTGGAGGAGCCAGTATATATTAGAAGTGTTTTGGCTGGGAAATACTTGTAGTCAAGCATACATTTTGATAAAAGATTACTGCTAATCACAAGGAACAGATATCTCAAGTTACTGATTTTAGTGCTTTTCTATCTATGGGAAGATGCAAGAATATGGGGTCATTGAAAGTATTCCTTAGATATGCATTTTAACTGTCTGGGGGCCTGGTAAATCCAAAGTGCAGAATGTTTCATCATTTTTTCCCCCATCTTGAATTCCCCTCAGGGCACACTGTCAGTGGGCAACTGTAGTGGGTTGCAACTTACCTCTTTCTATAACAGGGTGATGAGTGACACTCTTTATTCTCTTTGTTTTCACTGGCATAGACTTGAAAATGCACTAAATGAGCGGTTGGAAGTGTGACTGGAAAACTGAGGTTAGTTCTGTGGAGCAATGGTTAGAAGGAGGAAAGCACTTCAGGCTGAGCCTAGCTGATTTGTTGGGTAGACTAGGAACACAGTGGAGAGAAAAGTGGGGAAAAAGAAGAAAAAGAAAATCAATGAGCAAAGGCCATGATAATGCAGTGAGTGTGAAAAATAATCAGGCACAACCATTAAAGGCAAATAACCAAACTAGGAAGATGTCAGCCACAAATATACAAAGAGTTCATACAATTTGGAACAGAAAAGTACAACGGAAAAATAGCCCCTGCCCCATGGAATTTGTCAGCTCACAGAGAAAATGCAAATTCTGAATAGACATGAGAAAAAATATACACTCTAACCAGTTACCAAGAAATAGAAACATAAAGTGAGACATTTTTTTTTACTATTAAGTTGGGAGACCCTGTTACTAAACCAAACCTGGGTCCATTCATTCATGTCGCAGCAAAGCCAATCAGTCTACTGACACTGAGTTGTGGTGAAGGAAAGTATGCAGGGTGCCAAGCAAGGAGAATGGGCAGCTCGTGCTCAAAAAGCCCAAACTCCCCAGCGGATTTTAGGGAAAGGTTTTTAAAGGCAGCATTTGGGGTAGGCAGCTGGTGGACTTTCTTCTGACTGGCTGGTGATGAGATAACAAGGGGATATTTCAGAAATCCTAAACATCTGGTTCCAACCAGTCTTGGGTCTACTTGCCTGTCAGCATGTAGTCACCATCCTCCACCTGGGTGGGGGTCTTAGTTTCTGCAGAACAACTCAAGAATTTGCATCAGATTATTATTATGTCCCTTGAGGAGGAAATAGGACTCTGTTTTATTGCTGAACTATTTTTCAAGCTCTCTTGCTTAATGCTTTTCCTTTGTTTCTGCCTTCCATCACTTCCCTAATTAGAGCCTGAGTCTGCTCCTCCAAACTCAGGGAAGGCCTAGGACACTAATGCCTTTTTCTACAAACAAGGAATGGGGGATATGGAGGGGATTTTGTACCTGGGAAGTCCCTCCTGCTGGGTTTCAACCAAAAAAAACCTGATTTTGCAGATATTGCTTCTGGGAGACAATGTAGCAGTATGTGTTAAGGATCTTCAGATTTTTCATAACCTTTGGAATTCCTTTTCTCAAAATATGTTCTATAAAAATAACCCAAAGTGGAAATAAATCGTCATTTGGTTTGGTCTGGAGAAGTGTTTGTCATATCACTATTTGGGAAGGGGGGAAGCTTAAAGTCCAATAATAGGGGAATGACTCAGCAAATTATAGCAGCCATCAATTTGAAGATGTATGCATGAAAGATTTTTGGAAATGAGGAATGACAAACATTGTTAGAACCCATCCATGGCCTGCTCCCAACTCCAATGTGTGGATTTTTCCCCACACCAGGCAATTCTCTGTGTTTACAATTTAACTTAATTTTGACACGTCTGGAGATAGCATCAAACCCCACAGGTTAAGGGCTCAGTGATACAAGACTGCCCCCCTGCAACTTCAGTTGCCAATCACAAATCCAAGCATCACCTGTGATACTATAGTATCACAAATGTCTATAGACCAGAGGGTCTCATCACAGTATCACACTATCCTTCGTTAAGACCAGCAGAATCAAAATTGTGTTGTGCAGAATTCCCATTTTCCAAGACAGACTCAAACTGGCATTTTCCCTCCAGCTTCCTTTGTACCCTCCAGACGAGAGACAAGGAATGGGAGAAGAGAGGGCAAAGAAGAGATGTGCATTCTCTCCCTCATCTGCTTCTTGAACCATCCAGAGAACTGAAGACTCCCACTTTCAGGTCAGAGGCAGAATAAGAGTGGGTGATGGTCTGAATTATTGCTCAGAATAACATTTCATAAATACCACCGATACAGTAGGACACTTGGCAGGCTCTGAGCATCTTGATGCTGACATCAAAGACATCAAAGAACTAAATAAGGGACTTCCCTGTTGGCGCAGTGGTTAAGAATCCGCCTGCCAATGCAGCAGACATGGGTTCAATCCCTGGTCTGGGAAGATCCCACATGCCATGGAGCAGCTAAGGCTGAGCGCCACAACTACTGGGCCTGTGCTCTAGAGCCCACGAGCCACAACTACAGAGCCCCTGTGCCACAACTACTGAAGCCCACGCACCTAGAGCCCGTGCTCTGCAACAAAGAGTAGCCCCTGCTTGCCGCAACTAGAGAAAGCCTGCATGCAGCAACGAAGACCCAACGCAGCCGAAAATTAATTATTAATTAATTAATTAATTTTAAAAACCCAAAGCTTTATTAAAAAAAAAAGAACTAAATAAGAGAATGCCTCACCATGAAAGGGCAGAATTCCCAGTTTTGCTGATTCTGAACCATATTCCATATTTCTCAATATTGGATTTTAAATAGGTTAGTATAAAGTTTTGAAATTAAATTAGTAACAATGAAAAAATCTGAATATTTTCTATAAGTGTGACAAAGTAGTTTTTTTTTTAAGGTAACAAAAAAATAGACCACTAGAAGAGAAATAAAGGATTCTAAGGGTAGCAGAATATACCACCCCAAAATGTGTCATTTTGAGCTGACACAAATGAGGATGAACAGTTGCAGAAAGATGCCTTCCCAGAGTTTCCTTAACTGACTAAAAGCAGAAAGTTCTGAAAAATGAAAACTGCCATAAGTGCCCTCTCTGGGGAAGTCTTCTGGCTGTGAAGATGATGGAAAGTCAGGGCCAAGATGGACCTGCACTAATGACACTTGTCTTCCATTGGTTTCCCCCCAAATATTTACCTTCCCATAGCTTGACACCCCTGGAAGCCTAAAACCCTTTTCCTTTCTCTTGTCACTTCTCTACAGGTTTATTTGTTAAGATGCTGTATAAGCCCAAGTTCTAACCTGAGATTTCTTCCGTGTGATGTGCACCATATGCATTAATAAACTATTTTTCTCTTGTTGATCCGATGGGTTGTTTGTTTGTTTTTGTCAGTCTAATTATGGGGTCTCAGCCAATGAAACTAAAATGAGAAGAGAGAAAAGTTTTTCTCTCCTTAAGTTTTCATTAAAGGAAGTTGTAATCGCACATCAGCCTAATGATTTGATGTGTTTTATTGCATTTCGAGTTACCCTATTTTAAGTTCTGTTTTCACAAACCAAACAAAAAGGGATGGTAAAGAGATCTTCAACTACGGGTGTAGGAGAAATGATTGAAGAGCTGAGGGTGTTGAGATTAAGAAGATACAACTCTGGAAATTTCATGTCTGGCATGTGGAAAAGGAATAGAAAGCAATTTTTATTTCTCAGAAAAGACAGAAATAGGACTAAGAAATACAACTTACTAGGAGGCAAATTTGAAGTCGTTATGTTTATGATATTGTGATGTATAATAAGAAATATATATTTGGCCTTCCTCCCTATTCCTAGCACAGAGCTCCTAAAACCCTGGGAATTTCCTAAGTGATGAGAATCATAAAGTTGTCCTGATATTCAAAATGAACCTCTGTCAGTGACGTCACGGTTTGTGTTAATGAGGTAACTTTTGGAAAGTTCTTGAGGATGGGAGCAGGTTGCCAAGGGAACCAATCTAGTAAGAGAAGGTTGGAAGTTTTAGTCCCACCCTCCATAAAAACCCAGAAGGATGGGGTTTGGAGAGTTTCCAGGTCGATGAACACCTGGAGATTTGGAGAGGGTGGCATGCCCAGAGAGGGCATGGAAGCTCTGTGCCCTTTCCCCATACCTTGCCCTGTGCATCTCTTCTACCTGGCTGTTCCCAAGTTATATCCTTTTATGATAAACTGGTGATTAGTAAGTAACATGTTTCTCAGAGTTCTGTGAACTGCTCTAGCAAAGTAATCAAACCCAAGGAGGAAGACAAGGAAACTTCTGATCTATAGTGGGGTCAGTCAGAAGCACAGGTGACAACCTGAACTTTCAATTGGAGTCTGAATTGGGGACAGGCTTGTAGAACTGAGCCCTTAACCTGTGAGACTTGATGCTATCTCCAGTTAGGTAGTGACAGAATTGAGTTAACTGCCTGTGAGAAAAACACAAACATCAGAATTGGTGTCAGATTTGGAATGATATTCCTCCAAATTTTCCATGTTCTAATGAAAAAAAAAATCACAGAGTGTTAAAGCTGAGATTGGTGTTCAGGATGGTTCAGTCCATCCCATGTCTGACATAAAGAGGCTGAAAGCCACACACGTCAGGGTGGTACCTCCACAAAACTACCAGACTGCCTTAAATAAGGACTCTTTCATATTTTCATTTGTATTTTTCTGCTTCAAAGAAAATTATTGTCTCATTTTAGAACTGAAGAGGGAAAAAAATCAGGATGGGGTATTTGTTGGTTTCCAACAAATTAAACGTATTGAAAGGAAAAAGGTGAGTGGCAAATATAAATTGCAATTATGGTATTATCTGTGAGAATAGTTTTCCAGACTTTTCTAGATTTTCATAATAATATGCTTGAAAACTTGTTTCTAAACATGTATTTATTCCTGATACATTTAAAGCTGTATCCACTCTTAAGTACAGCTAAGCTCTATCACATATATTCTTTTAGGTGATATTTCTTTTTATTAGGATCTAAATATTTTTAATTCCCCACATGATCTCTTTTTTAACCCAGGTATTATCTAGCTATATATTACTTAGTTTCCAAATATACAGAATTTATAACTACAATTTGGTTAATAATTTATACTTTACTACACTACAGGTGTAGAACACAAGAGTTTGGAATTTAATGAGCTCTCCTCTATGACTGAATGGATGGGTTATTTTTGCAAATGGTCCCTGTGTGCTCAAAAGGAAAGTGGGTCCTCTGCTTGCTGGTTATAGTTCCAAAATCTTGAGGTTATTAATTGTGTTATTGAGCTTTTCAATATCACTGCTTAGTGGGCTTCCCTGAGGGCGCAGTGGATAAAAATTCACCTGCCAATGCAGGGGACATGGGTTTAAGCCCTGGTCCAGGAAGATCCCACATACTGCAGAGCAACTAGACCCATACGCCACAACTACTGAGCCTGCACTCTAGAGCCCGCGAGCCACAACTACTGAGCCCGCGTGCCTAGAGCCCATGCTCTGCAACAAGAGAAGCCACCGCAATGAGAAGCCCACGCATCACAACAAAGATCAGCCCCTACCTGCTGCAACTAGAGAAAGCCCGCGTGCAGCAACGAATACCCAACACAGCCAAAAAGTAAATTAATTAATTTTTAAAAATATATCACTGCTTAGTTTGTATTTGATAGGTGTTAAAAATCTGTGACAATGGTGATTTACCCATTTCCACATGGATTGCAATTAGCTGGTATTTTGAAGTGATATGAAGTGCATTTATGCTTAAGATGATTATGTTGACTTGATCTAGTGTTCACTGTATCAGAATGTAATGTCCATCTTTGTCATTTATGATCATTTTTACCTCAAATTATACTTTTTTTAGATCCTAAGATATAAACATGGTAGAAAATGAGAAATATCAGAAATACCTAGAAATCATTTATACTGAAATTACTACATCAAAATGCGTGGGACCCAAATAAGCCATACTTAAAGGAAAGGTTTCTGTAAACTCATTTATGGGGGTGGAGGCTGGGGAGAGGAACTAACCATTTGTTAGGGATCGAATTGAGTCTAGCAAAAAGATGAAAAGAAGTGTTGAAGTCTGTTAACCTGATACAAATAGACTGTCAGTATTTCTCCAGCAAAGATAAGTTTATTCGGGATCAGCAGAGAATTGCAACTTGGGGTCTGCAACCATGGTGAGCCTCATGCAAATCCCCACATGGCAAGGGAAGGAGAACACTTTTATAGAGAGGAAAAGAAAGTTGGGAGGGCCACAGTAAACAAAGAGTTCTTGTCTTCATTGGCTGAGTCCTTGCCAGAAAAGAGGAGCATTCTTTCTTCTTCCTATTGGGCTCTGCTGTCATTGCAGCACATGAGAGCTCCCTCTTCTGGTCTCCAAACTCTATTTAGGAAACCCAGCAGGACTCTGCGGGGCCTTCCCAGAGACAGACACCAGCGGACCCCTGTGTCCCCTGCCTCTTGTTTGTAAAAAAGCTTTAGCTTCCTAGGCCTCCCCCGACTTTCAAAGAACAAATTTAATCAGAGAAATGAGAAAATGCAGAAACAAAGGAAAACAGTTAAGCAAGACAAAATAATAGTTTAGCCATAAAACAAAGTCAAGAACCTTTAGTTCCTCCCCAAGTCCAGGTTGTCATCTATGCTTCCGAGCCACCGACTATAGATCAGAGGTTTTCATACCCTCCTCCTTGGGTTCCATTAATTTGCTAGAGTGGCTCACAGAATACAGAGAAACATTTTACCTACTATATCACCGGTTTATCATAAAAGCATATAACTTGGGAACAGCCAGGTAGAAGAGATGAATAGGGCAAGATATGGGGAAAGAGTACAGAGCTTTCATGCCTTCTCTGAGCAAACCACTCTCTCCAAATCTCCAGGTGTTCACTGACCTGGAAGCTCTCCAAACCCCATCCTTTTGAGTTTTTATGGAGGCTTCATTACATAGTCATGATTGATTAAATCATTGGCCATTGATAATGGATTCAACCTCTAGCCCCTCTCCCCTCCTGGGAGGTCAGGGTAGGACTGAAACTTCCAACCCCATCTCACTAGGTTGGTTCCCCTGGCAACCTGCCCCCATCCTCAAGGACTTTCCAAAAGTCATCTCATTAACACAGTCTGGTGTCATCGACAGAGGTTCATTTTGAATATCAAGATACCTTTATGATTCTCATCACTTAGGAAATTCCAAGGGTTTTAGGAGCTCTGTGCTATGAATAGGGAGAAAGACCAAATATATATTTCTTATTATACATCACAATACCACACCTTCAAAATATTTCCAGTACTTCATTAGACTTTTGTAAAAAGTGCACTGGAAAGCAGGCAAGCAAGGAAAATGGGCATAACAGGGAAGATATTGGGGAATATAAGTAAATAAACAAGAGATGATCGTTACACAGACCAATGATGGTAAGGAGCCTTGAGCTGTGAAGTATGATTAGTAACTTATTGTACAAATAGCAAAATATAAATAATAATTGAATATTGTACTATACACTTAAAATCTTTTGAGAGGGTAATTTCATGTGTTTTTTACCAAAATAAAATAAATAAATAAAATTTGGAATTTCTTCCTGGATTTTTTAAAATCTCAATTGCATTGTTCAAGCCTGTTCTTGCTTAACTAAAATAAGTCAAATGAATGACTACTCCCTTATCTCATGGGGTTCTCAAATCTAGGATGAAAAAAAAATGGGCCAGTTTGCATCAGCTCAAGTAAATACCAGTGTAATACTTTAATAAAATGGCACAAGTAAATTTTCTAGGAAGTGAAATCTATTTCATCTTGATGCGTCAGGACCAAAAGTGACAGAAACTAATTTGAACCATAGAATTGAAAATGCAGGAGGTACCTTCCTTGGCTCCTCATCTCGGTCCACTAGGGTTGCTATCATACTATAGACTGGGTGGATTAAAAGCAACAGACACTTATTTCTCATAATTCTGGAGGCTGGGAGTTCAGTGTCAAGGTGCTGGAAAATTTGGGTTCTGGAGAGAGCCCACTTTCTGATTCATTGATTGATGACTTCTCACTGTGTCCTCAGATAACAGAAGGGGCAAGGGAGTGCTCTTTTATAAGGGCACTAATCCCATTCCTGAGGGCACCACGCTCACGACCTAATTACCTCCCAAAGGCCCCACCTCCTAACACCATCACCCTGGGATTTCAACATGAATTTTGGCGGGGAGTGCTATTCACACCACAGCACTCCTGAAAGGGTGTTGTGCCATCCAGCTCTCATCCAGCAGAGCTCTAATGGCCGAATGTCTTCAGGATATATGCCACGTCTTCTTTCCAAGCTCTTCCTTCTGGTGGAGTCCCCAGGCAGGTGTCTCCTATTGGCAGCCTTCAGCTTCTACTACAATCAATCTGAGCCTAGCAAACTGTGCTATTGTGATCTATAATAAGAAATATATATTTGGTCTTCCTCCTTCTCCTGGTACAGAGCTCCTGAAACCACTGGAATTTCCTATAATAAAAGCAATAAAGGTGTCATTTGTTCTGTTAATGAGGTGACTTTTGGAAAGGCCCTAAGGATGGGAGCTGGTTGCCAGGGGAACCAATCATGTAATCAAGGGATTGGAACTTGCAGTACCACCCCCGACCTCCAGGGAGTGAAGAGGGGCTGGAGATTGAATCAGCTGCCAATGTGCAATAATTTAATCAATTATGCCTATGTAATGGAGGCTCCAAAACACCCAGAAGGACTGGTTCCAGGGAGCTTCTGGGTTGGTAGAAATTTGGGGAGAGTGGCACAAGCAGAGAGGGCATGGAAGCTGGAGCCCTTTCCCCGGGCCTTGCCCTGGGCATCTCTTCCACCTGGCTGATCCTGAGTTACGTCCTCTAATAATAAACCAGTAATCTAGGAAGTGAAATGCTTCTCTGCGTTCTGTGAGCTGCTCTAGCAAATTAATCAAACCCAAGGAGGGGGTCATGGGAACCTCTCATTCGGTGGGACAGAAGCACAGAAGACAACTGGACTTGTCACTGGCATCTGAAGAGTGTGTGGTGGGGGGCAGTCTTGTCGGACTGAACCCTTAATCTGTGGGATCTGATGCTATCTCCAGGTAGATGGTGTCAGAATTGAGTTGAACTGTAAGACACCCAGCTGGTGTTGCAGAATTGCTTGGTGGTATGGAGAACCAATCCCACCCCACGTTGGAATTGGAGTCAGAATCCTTTTGTAAACAAGAGCTCCTCTCTTCCAAATGCCTCAACCAACGCTTAGAGTTGGTGTCATGCTGGTCACTGAGATTGTCGCCATGACCAGGGAAAGGGTCTGAGTGATCAAACCTCCTGTTCAGGGCTGGGACCAGCATCAGCCAGAGAAAGGCAGTAAATTCTGGGCAAGCCCGACCACACGGAGCCACAGATTAGCCAGGAGGCCAAGGGAAGAAAGAAAGGAGATGAGTAAG
Organism: Lagenorhynchus albirostris; assembly: GCF_949774975.1. Taxonomy (NCBI): domain Eukaryota; kingdom Metazoa; phylum Chordata; class Mammalia; order Artiodactyla; family Delphinidae; genus Lagenorhynchus; species Lagenorhynchus albirostris. Next base: position 156,105,028 of record NC_083097.1, read on the forward strand.
AGAACACTGGAAGGCCTACGAAGTCACCTGCTAGGCTGTGGAGTTGACGGGCTTGGAGATGACCTCACAACTCCAGGAGATAACCCAGGTGAGGAGAGACCACTATCCATGCCCAGGAGCCAGGACCAGAGCCCATATCACTGCCAGGATGCTCCTGGAGAACATGCTAGCTGCAACCTCCACCCTCCAGGAGAAGGGAATAACTTTTGTAAAATTAATGACTAAACTTACAGATAGCAAATGTTGTTTCTTTTAATGCTCCAGTATTAAAAACAAACTTTGGACAATGTTTTAACTTTTTCAACTCAAAAATCATGTCAAAACTAATGACTCAATTTAATGTTTTAATTGCAAATATAGTGCTAAGTTTTTTAGATATTTTAGTCAAAACTTTTAAATAATTCAATGTCCTAAAAATTCCAAATATCCCAATGATATTTCTAAGCTTAAAGCAATATTAAGAATATTTCTAGGGGCTTGAGTCACTATATACAACTCATATAAAGTTATTCCATCATCCCAACCTAAGCAAATAGGAGTTTCTTTCCCAGGGCTCTGAAGGGAATGAACGATAGGGCACTGAAGGGAATGTTTCCTAGAGATCAGAAATAATTCACCAAGGAGCACCATGCCTTTCATATGTGAACTCACCAATCCAGAGCCCACACCTTAAGCATCTCCTCTCACATTCATGGGCAGGCCACTGTCCACCTGCCCTCATCACCCCAGGGCAGGTACCACACAACTAGGGACAGGCCCTATGCCCCGAGCCAGCTGAAATTACTCAAACCAGGCAATCCTGAGTCTGCTTGCCCTACCTTATCTTGTCTTTCCTGTAGAAAAAACAAGGGGTCTTTCTCAAGATTTCCCCTCGCTCCCCCTGCTTCCTAGCAGACCCTGCTGTTTCTCAGTGTGGCCTGGCCCTGTGAGGTGTGTTGTGCCCCTCCTCTTGGGAACTGTGAGTATAACAGCTATCTTTTCAATGGCAGTCATGTCTTGATCTCTTGGCCTCACCATACCTGAATAACAACAGTAATAAGTTTTTTAATTGGCTGTATTTTAAAAGTGAGACAAAGCCAAGAGCAAGAGGCAGCCGTGGAAGACAAGTTCCTAATTATGGGTGGACGTCAGTGGCTGTGTGCAGAGCCAGGGCTTACACAGAAGGGGAATGTGACCAGGTTCCGTAATATCCCAATGCTCAGATGCCGGGTTGCAAGGGAGGCTAAGAGTAAGTTTATCTGTCATTTTTCCAGGAGCAACAGCACCCAGCCCCTTTCTAGAATCTGAGGAAGTTGCAAAAAGCATTAAAACTGCTTACTTCTAAGGCAAAACCAATTCTTGGTTGTGGAGAAACAAAGCCATGTAAATAAAGTGAATATCAATCTACAGGGGAAAGGTTGAGTTCAAAGAATGTATGCTGGGCAGCCAGGAGTTATGCAGTCATGGAAAAGATTTAGAGCTTTCCCAGAAAATCTGAAGGGAGGCCTTAAGAAAGACTAGGTAAATCTATGCATATCAAAATCACATATTGTGAAACAATTACACAAAAACAATACCTGTATAACTAATAAGGAAGAATTCATGGAAAGTTGTTACTATACATGGGGAAGGGAAGTGGAATGAGAAGCAGGGGGACAGGCAGGTGGTAGCATATGCCCTGTGATAAACCCATGCAGGTGTGGGTACCTGGAATAGGAGTTTAAAATAGCCAACCAAAGGCACCACCCAACACAGCCACTGGACACTGTACTCCCAGCCTGCCTGGAAAATCATTTTTCGAGCCCATTCCACATCGGAAAATATTACAGGAGGTTATTGCTTCTCTAGAAAAGAGAGTCTGCGCTTAGGTATGAGGACTTATTTGGTGTTCCAGCATAGGACTCTGGGAAGGATGCTGTACACAGAATCTAAGGCTGCAGACAACACCAAAAGAAGATGAGCCTGGGGTCTCGGGTCCTGACTCGAAGGAGTCTCTAAGGGAGACCTGGTGGTGAGCTCATTACCATAACCAGGCCTGTGATTAAAGAGTTCCAAACTCGAACCCATCATCCCCGCTCCGCTCCCCACCCCCCAGCTCTTCCCCTCCTAAAGTGTGGGAAAAGCTCCGTCCCTCCCAAAATTCTGGACAGTCCCCCTCCCCGCCAAGACAGCGAAAGAAAAGCCAAGGGCACTCGGAAAACCCCCACAAGTCACTTGATACCGCGCGCGGGTGGCCTCAGAACAGCCAGTCGCTTTGCTAGCGTCTCCATTTCACGCCCAAGGACCCGGATGCGGCGCGCTCGATGAGGGTCCTTGGGCATGACCCGGACGCGACGGGCGGGGATGGTGCACAGGAGGGTGACCGCAGAGCCCCCACCCACTCAGGCCGTCCTGGCGCTGGGATCCTGCGCGACGGGGCTTCCCAGACACAGAATGAGTAGCGCGCGGGAGGGCGCTGGGGCTCAGGGGCTGCAGCAGTGCAAGGGTGCAGGATACAGGGACGCGCGGACACAGGATTTCAAGGGTGCTAGATAGAGGAGCTCAAGGGCGTAGGAGTGCCGCAGTGCCAGGACGCAAAGGGATGGCAAGCGGCACACACCGTGCAAAGACACAGATGGGAGGGAGGGTTGTAGAGGTGGAGGCGAACCTTCCCTGAAGAAACCGCTCCCGCCTACACTCTGAGGACTGCCCGCGCGGGATCAGAAAGAGCGGCGGCCTCCGGTATTTACCCGAAAGGGCTCATCTGGATTGGTTCAAACTCAATCTTGCCCGCCCCTCACGACAAACCTATTCGCTAAGGCGCCTCCTCGAGCTTTCCAAGGCTTTCTATTATTCCACCACCTCTGCTGCGTCCTTCAATTTGGCGTGTGAGTTTGCCATTTCCTGTATTTTATGCACATTTGTGCCTTAATGTTTTCACCCATGTCTTTGGATATTATCGTGATTTCCTGACACGCTTGTAACACAGAAATGCTCCTGCTTTGGGGCGGGGGCTGGAGGGGTCGGGGGGGAGGGGCTGGACAAAACCACCCAGACAAGCCCTGGGATGTCCCCTGTGTGTGTCACGGGTGAGGCCACCTGCCCACCCATCCCCCAGTCACCCTCCGTCACCTTCCCTTCGCCCCCACCCCGTCCATCTCCCAGGACCCTCCCTACACCCCTCATCGCCCAGCTTTCCTTTCTGTAAAACCCACCATTCCCATCCCTCCTCCTGCCCAGCTCCTGGCCTCCTCCGGACACCTCTCCCCACAGCCCCCAATGCCCCGCTCCACAGTCCTTCTCCCTCACCCCCTAGCTCTCCCTTCCCAGGTCCAGACTAGGTCTCCTGAAAATACCAGAAATATAAAATATAGCAATAAAAAAATTATTGTCATAAAATCTCGTCTGTGTTTTCTGTATTTTCTTAATACTGCTGGAAGTTGCTAGATTCACTTTCAACACCCCTTAAGATCTTTTAATTAATGTAGTTAGATAGGAAGTAAGAGATAAACACTGTGTATGCATGGGGAGGGGTGACATTTCCCTGGAAGAACAATTAGAACCGCCCATGCACCGGTGCAGCTTCGAGCTGGCGGTGGGGAGGGGCTTGGGTGCCTTCTGTGCCCACTGACCCCAGCCTTGCCTGTGACGCCTTCTGCGTCCCCACGGTCTATCCGGGTGTGACTGTCGCAGCTCAGAAGCCGATGGGCGAGCGTGCCCTGCCTCTGTGTGTCTGCGTGGGCGCTGAGATGGAAATGACATAGTCCGCAAGCTGTGCGTCCATTGCTGCTTCTCAGATCTCGTTTCGCGGTCCTATCTCACTTCTGCAGTTGTGGTCGCCTGTCCTTCATTCACACCTGGCTCTGGGATTAGATTGCAGCCCTACTCTTTTCTAATTTGCTGAAATAAAATGAGCAAAGAAGTCATTTGGCCAACACGGGTGTTTGGAAAAGACCACTCAGTTATCTTGCGCAGGATGCGGGCCAGCATCTGCCTATCTTGCGTCCTGCGCGTGCGCGCGGCCGAAGGGCCCTGGATGCCAGCGCATCGGAGGGCAAGGCCTTGGAGACTGGGATCCCCAGCCCTTTGCCACACGGGGCATCCCTCGGTGGTGGCAGGAGGATGGCTTTTGTCCTCAGGGTGTCCGCTGGAAGCTGTGCTGAAGGACAAAAGCTGCCTAAACCGTCTTTTCCTTCTTTTCAATCTTGCATTCTGTGAGGTTTACTTTTTCTCTGCAGAGCTCCACGGCACGCCCTGTAATTTCAACTACTCACTTTCCTGCAGCGCTCAACCCTAAAGAATTAAAACTCTTCTTCAATAAGCCTCCGTATTGTCTTTTCTGTACCTGCGGGGTGCTGTCTCCAGGCAGATCCCTCCCTCCCTCCCAGCAGGCTCTGTGTATAGCAAGTGTTACAATTCCGATATGGAAAGAATCAGCATTCTATTGAGGGAGGGGGGATGTGTTTGCCATTGCAATGTTTCAGTTATATGAAATGCTTGTTTGTGAGAATTTTAAAGTGATTTGACTTCTTGCCTGAATGAGGAGAGAGCTTACTGCACAATCCCCTAGGAGGAAAGAATGGCTTCATTCGTGCATCACAAAAATCCAGGATGATAAAACATGCTCATTTCATGCATGAAGTAGGAAACAGATGGGCCCCTGGGCCAAAGGGCTGGTGTTTGTCAAATGGAGCAAAACTGAAGTTTTGTACTCAGCCAGATGAGAAAGAAGCCCATTTCCCTTCCTCCATTAATATGGAGGGAATGAACTAGCAGTGGGGAATTTGTTGCAGCAAAAATAGAAATGAGACTTTTCTGATAAACAAGGAAAGTAAGGAAACAATGAACAGGCTGGGAAACAACATACACAGGTCTGAAAGAGTTAAGCAATCTTGGTTATTCTTCAGCTGTTACTACTAAAAAACACTTGTAGCTAGTCGTGTCCTTCACAAAGCTGAGTACTCTCTGGCTCCATAAGAATTCCCCTTTGCACCTGGCATTTCTTCTCCTCCTACACTCCCTTGTAGCACTCTTCATTTCAGAAAGAAGGTCACGGGCCGATAACTTCAGAGACACCAGACCCGGTTGCTGCTTGACACCTGACGCCAGCTTTGGCCATGAATTTGCAGAAGAAAAGGAATGCAAGACCTTCATTACTTTGAGCCTTACTTTGAGCCTTCATTACACCTACCCCAGACCATGAGGCCCAGGCTATATAACCTTTCCCTATTCCGCAGGGAGGGGGGCACAGTTCTTGAGGCGCTAGCTTGCTGTGTTATCCTCTTTGCCAGGCAAAGATTAAAGCCATTTTTCTCATTCCTCCAAAACTCTGTCTCCATATTTTTTTGGCATCAGTGCACAGAGAGCCAAGATTTTGGCATCATGCATGCAACAATTTATTCAACCTATATATGGAATCTAGGCACTGTACTCTAGAAATGATAACAAGGGGAAAAAAGTTGTTTATTTGGGGGTTTTTAAAAATCATCCAAACCCCTTTTTAAATTACTCTTCCAGGCTATTATGCCCAAGCACTGTCTGTCCCTGAGTGTTAAGCTGGAGATCCTGTTTCTTTGCTTTTCTTTCTTTTTCTGTTCTTTCTTTGCCTTCCTCTCCCCTCCCCACCACCACTCCTTCCCTCTCTTTTCTTCCTTCAGTCACTTTTTCACCCTTCTTTCCTTCCTTCCTTCCTTCCTTCCTTTCTTTTCTCTTTCTTTCTTTCTTTCTTTCTTTCTTTCTTTCTTTCTCTCTTTCTTTCTTTCTCTCTTTCTTTCCTTATTTCTGGAAAACCTCAAGCATGCACTATAGTATTCCATCTGTCAATACAAAATGTTGCCCTTGATCCAGAGGACTGTCCCTTTTCCATTCGGGCTGCTATGATAGAATACCATAGACTGGGGGAACTTAAACAACAGACTTTTAGTTCTCATAGTTCTGAAAGCTGGGAATAGAGAGATCAGGGTGCCAGTGTGGGTGGTTTCTGGTGAGGGCCATCTTCTACATTGCAGAAGGAGGCGTGGGGGAGGAGGAAGGGGAGGGGGAGACGAAGAGGCAGAAGGAGAAGGAAAACAGGAGGAGGAGAATGGGAGGTGGAGGATGAGGGGAAGAAAGCTCTTTCCTGTCTCTTTCATAACGGCACCAATCCCATTCATGGGGGCTCTACTCTCATTCAACATACGAATTCGGGGGGAACACAAACTTTCACTCCATGAGATTCTGGTTCTGATTTCCTGGCATTAACCACCCTCTATGTGGGAGGATAGCGGTTTCCAAACCTTAGGACCTACATGGAAAGACAACTTCTTACCCAAACCCCTTCCAAGGAATGCTCATTTCCTATCCCACACCAAGTTTTCTTCCAAGCCTTCCTAGGCCGCAAGGAAGCCAAGAAACCTCACCAGGACCCAGTGCAAGGACCAGTTTTCCAGGGGCTGGCAGCAACCAGACGAGGGGAGGGGACTGTGGGTTGTACAAACTGCTGCATGGCCTGCAGGCCAAGGGCCATCCAGAGACAGCTTCATGGTCCAGTGACCTGGGCTGACACTAGAGCAGCCCTGAGAAGCACTCTGTGCTTGGTTCAGTGCTCTGTTGTGTCCATCTTGAAATTCTTAATAGTTTTTTACAAGACACCCACATTTTCATTTTCCTCTGGGCCCTGGAAATCATGTTGCTGGTTCCGCAAAATACCCAAATCATATCCTACTCAAACCTCAAGTCACAGATTTTCTATGCCAGATGCCTGGGATAAATACTTTTGCTACTGAAGGGGTTCCGGACATACCACCCCAAAATATGCCGCACTTGGCATATTGATTATTTTGGGCTGAAGTCACTTGAAAAACAGCAAATGCTGGGAAAAACTTTCTCTGAACTCCCCTTATCTGCCTAAAAACAGTTTCTTCAAAATGACTTCAACTGCCATTAATTCCCTCCTGAGAGTTTCATCAGCAGAGGAAGATTGATTCATCACAGGAGAGGAGACTAAAAGTCAATGCCACACCCAGACAGACTTTGTCACAAACTATTGATATCATATCTCCTGTCTAGTCTCCTAAGGGCCCAGACACCTTTCCTAATATCATTTACTCTCCTCTAAGATGACTACTTCTCCCCTTTTCCTATTAAGATGGTATATAAGGTCTCAAACCTCATCGCTTTTGGGGGTATTCACTTTTTTTCCCCTGCAATGCCCCCATGCACATAATATGTAAAAATGAATAAATTTGTATAGCTTTTCTCCTGTTACTCTGCCTGTTGTCAGTTTACTTCATAGACCCATCTATTGAACCCAAGAGGGTGGAAGGAAAGTCTTTTCTCCATAACATTACAAACGTGTTAACAGCTTCAATAACTACCACCAATAAGCCTTAACTGAGTTTTAAGAATAAAAGGCAGCTTGCAGTCAGAGAAGTCTGTGCCAACTAGATCTACAGGCGAAAGGAAAGCGATTTTTGTTTTGAGTGTATCTCCTGTGCAAGATCAAGCTTCAGACCTCTTCTAATGGTGCTGGGGGTCAGGGTGGGACCAATCATTTATATACATTGGCCATTAAGTCTCTGATATAAAAAAATAATGGTTACAAAAACAGTTTGAATAAATGATCCAGAAGCACACAGTTGTTACTAAAGTGCCTTGTATTCAAAGACTATTTTTAAAAAATTGATTTGGAGATTGTGGAATTGAGTAAAATTTCATCTGCAGTACTTTCAGCTTTCTACTGCAGTAGAAATTTTAAGATATCTGATTGGTGTTTTTCCCTAGAAACTTACATTTAAACACAGAGCAATGCATCTTGATTTTGATAATATTTTTTCCCTACACATCACATCCCTCTTCAAAATGAAATTCAATATCCAAAACCAAAAATATCTAGGTGTGGTCAGTGCAGAGCTTGGTACCACTGGCCTGACTTCCAGGGCCAGGTTCCCACCTCATCAGCTGTTTCACTTGAGACGTATTTTTTTCTGCCTTTTTGTCACCCATCTGCAAAATGAAGTTATAGTATATACGTGGAAGGGATGTTAGGAGCACTAAATTGAACTAAGTATTCATTAAGTGGTTACCTAGATCATAATGAGCTCTCTAGAAACGTTTGTTAAATCAACTACATATTTTTAAGGTAAACAGATAAAATAGTTAATACTGAGCATACCCAAAGCAGCTCAGGGGACACACAATCTCAACATGTCCGATGGACCTCAGAGGACAGATTTGCAAGCAGGGGGCACTGCCTCAGCTCACAGGGCTTATTCATTCAACAAACACTTATTCATTCAACAAACACTGATTGTATCTCTGCTATGTGCCAAGTTCTATGTTCCACCTTGGAGATTTAGAAGTGAAAGACACATCTCTTGCCCTGGTGATTACAGCTTAGTCCATGTTCTAGTGGGCAAGAGAAAGCCTTATGCTTCATAGTTATGTGATGGAGCTGTCCATGGCTCAGAGGGAGCTCAGCTGAGGCAGCCCCGGCTGTGGCTGGGTCTCTTCTGAGAAGGAAAGGATGAAATGGAGTCAGGAGGACTTGAGCACTAAATATATGCCCACACCTCGCCATCTGCCTGACACACATTCACTCACAGCAATCCTATTAGGTAGGCATTGATATCCTCACTTTATAGATGAGGAAGTAGAGGGTCAGAGAGGTGAATTATTAGCCCCAGGTAGGGAGCTAAGCACAGGCTATCTAAAGAGTGGCCCCCTGGCATCTCTCCTCCACTTTTTTCACACCCAAACCTTCTAAGGCAAATAGGATCCTATTTGGGCTTCTTCAAACGTATGCTTGTGTAGGTATCTTGAAAGCACCTCGCTAACTTTTCTGAACGCAGTGAGCCACTTTGTCTTTTGTGGGTGCCATTAAGTTTCCTAGCCTGTTTGGATAATGCTCTGGATGAAAAAAAAAAAAGTTGCCAGGTAAATGAACTCCACAACCGTGCTTCAAAAACTATGATGTGCATAGGAATCTGTTTAAAATGCAGATTCGGACTCAATACATTTGGGGTGGGGCCCAAGCATCTGCATTTCTAATGGGCTCCCCAGGTATTCCTGTGCTGAAACAAGTGAGAAATGTGAACTCATACTTGTGTATACAGGAATTAATTTAATAAGGAGTAAACTTGGGGACTGGTGACTTCAGTTAAAAACAAGACAGGCAGAAAAAACAAAAAAAAATTAAAAAAACAAAAAAAATAAAAATAATAAAAACAAGACAGGCCCCAAATGCGGGCCTCTCACTGTTGTGGCCTCTCCCGTTGCGGAGCACAGGCTCCGGACGCGCAGGCTCAGTGGCCATGGCTCACGGGCCCAGCCGCTCCGCGGCAGGTGGGATCTACCCGGACCGGGGCACGAACCCGTGTCCCCTGCATCGGCAGGCAGACTCTCAACTACTGCGCCACCAGGGAAACCCTGGAGTCTCTTATGCTCAGCTCCCCATCACCAAACCAAGCCTTGACTTATTTCCTAGAAAGAACATCTTAAACGGGTCAGTAGGAATCGCCTGATCAGCACTAGTTAGGTAATCGGCCCCATAGACCCCTGCCATCCCCTTCAGGGAAGTAACCTTGGAGTAACACCTGCTTTTTTGCCTAGTGTATTTTCCTTGTTCCTGCTCCCTCTGGCTATAAAAGTCTTTCATTTTGTACAGCCCCTCTGAGCTCCTTTCTATTAGCTAGACTGGATGCTGCCCAATTCTAATCGATTTTTGCTCAAACTCTTTAAATTTTTAATATACCTCAGTTTATCCTTTAACAGTTCCACAACCTACGTTCTGATGGGTAAGTAGAGAACAATAATAGTATCTTACCCTTGGAGTTATTAGGAGACCACATGAGATCATACATATCAAACACTTAGCATATAGCTGTCACTTCAAACGGGTTTGTCTAGTCAGTATTAACAATAACAACAATATGAAGGACTAGTGTTTCCTTTGAAACTCATTCATTTCCTCCCTCCAGTTAAAAATCTGCCCTGTTGCTTCCAATGTAAGTACCTTAGTATACCTTAGTATGTTTTCAGTACTATTTTCTGTACTTCCGAAAGAACCGTTCGCATTTACCCTTGAATTCTGAAAGGAATTATCTCCTTGGCCACTGGGGTGCGGGCGGGTGGGGGGGGGGATGATAGGAAATAAATGATTGGAATGGCACTTGGAAGCTGCCATACCCCTCTGCTGAATAAGCACAAGCTTCCCGTCCCTAGCTATTTGGCTAAGGAAGAAATGTCCCCTTGCGTTTGTCTCCCATCCAGAAAAAATAGAGACACGGGATTAAAACGGGTTTTTATTACCTTCTTCATTTTCTTGCCCAGGTCCAGACCGGCAATTAAACAAAGACGCCTCTCTCGTTACAACAAAGGGATTGAACAAAAACGCTCAACCTGACTCCAAGAACACAGCAGACGCGCCTTCGGATTGGTTGGGCTATTGTCCAATAGGAAAGAAGAGCCGGCATCTCCTATTTACATACATTCTTTGTGGACCAGGCAGAGAGGGGCGGGCCGTCCAATCCGATTCTAGAGATTTGGAGCCTTCATTTGAATATGAGGAAAATAAATAGTGATGTCCGCCGCCTCACTTGTGCCAGAGGCGCAGCCCAAGGAGAGCTCCTAGAAGGCAGTTAGGGAGGCTTAGCACGGCCACAAGGAGAGCTAGTCCATCTACGCCTATAAGGTGCTGTAGCAGGTGCTTCCCAACACAGATACCTCTTCTAAGGCCATGGGTATCATGAACTCGTGGATCAAGGACACTTTACAGCTCACGCTTCAGCGAAGCCTGCTGCCTGGCGCGCTACAAGCGCTCTTGTAGGTCCAGGGAGGCTCAGAGGGTTGCACGCCTGCTGCAGCCCCATGAGCAGTGTGCCGTGCCAGAAATTACCAAGACTGTCAAATACACCAGCTCCAAGTGAGGCGGGCCACTGTGCTCCAGAAACCAAAGGCTCTTTTCACCGCCGCCTCCGTGCTTAGAAAAAGCGTGCCACCTGTTGTGGTCGTGAAGTGCTGTTCAGTTGGGATTATGGGAGAGATGGAGTGCGCTCCTGAACTAAAGCTAAGCTTCTTTTCTTAATGGCATATTCACCAGAAAGAGACCTGCTGTGTTAGTCTAGGCCCCAGCCAGAAGCCTGAGAGGGTATAGCCCTGACGCTTGAGCCGTTGAACCCAGTCCAGGCCTTCCTGTCTGCGTGCGGCGAGAGACCTGCGAGTGAGGGGCACGGATCACCTTCAAGAAGGCTTAATGCCAACCTCTTCCTCTACCCATAGCCCTTCGTGGGTCAGGCCGGGGTGTGCTGGACATGACACTGGGTGAGGCTCTGGGTGTTGTAACAGACTAGGCAGCGACTTTTGGGGCCGTCCTTCCCGCGTTTACAAGGCAAAGCATCATGAGCTTTTGCTCAAAACATTTAAGCAGCATTGAGTTTGAGCAGCTCCTTATAAGCACTAACGCTATTCCTGTTTGAAATATCAAAACAGCAGGAGGACAGGTACTGGTCTAGACCCTCATACTCAGCTATAATCCTTCAAACTAGATTGGTATTCTTTTATCCGAAAAAAAGTGTATACTTTTTTAACATATGCCTCATAAACGGTTTAAGAGCTTTTTTCTCCTCAGTCTTACTGAGGTATAATTGACATACAGCATTGTACAAGTTTAAGGAACTGGAAGTTTGTACCTTTTGACTGCCTTCATCCAATTCCCCATCCCCTCCCCACCCCTGCCTCTGGTAACCACAAATCTGATGTTTTTCTATGAGCTTGTTTGCTTGTTTTTGAAGTGTAATTGACCTACAACACTATGTTAATTCCTGGTACACAACATAGTGATTCCATATTTCTAAACATTTGAAAATGATCACCATGATAATCTAGTTGTCATCTGTCAGTATATTATATAATTATTGACTGACTATATTCCCCATGCTGTACATTTCATATCTGTGACTCATTTATTTTGTAACTAACAGCTTGTACCTCTTAATCTCCCTCACCTATTTCTCTCCTCCTCCAACCCTCCTCCCCCCCCCGGAAACCACCTGTTTGTTTTCTGTATCTATGACTCCGTTTCTATTTGGTTATGTTTGTTCATTTGGTTTGTTTTCTACATACCACGTATAAGTGAAATACAGTATTTGTCTTTCTCTGTCTGACTTATTTCACTTAGCATTATACCCTCTAGGTCCATCCATGTTGCTGCAAATGGTAAGGTTTCATTCTTTTCTATGGCTAATACTGCATTGTATATATAAACCACATCTTGTTTATCCATTCATCCACTGATGAGCACTTAGGTTGCCTCCATATCATGGCTGTTGTAAATAAGGCTGAAATGAAAATCAGGGTGTTTTTGAATTTATGTTTTTGTTTTCTTTGGTTAAATACTCAGAAGTGGAATTTGTGTATTACATGGCAGTTCTATTGATATTTTAAATGTTTTTGAGGAAACTCCATTCTGTTTTCCATAGTGGCTGCACCAATTTATATTCCTACCAAGAGTGTACGAGGGTTCCCTGTTCTCCACAGCCTCATCAACACTTGTTATTTGTTGTCTTTTTGATAATAGGAATTCTGACAGCTTGAGGTGATATCTCATTGTCGTTTCAGTTTGCATATCCCTGATGATTAGTGATGTTGAGCATCTTTTCATGTGCCTGTTGGCCATCTTTATGTCTTCTTTGGAAAAACATCTATTCAGGGCCTCTGCCCATTTTTTTTTTCTTTTTAATTTATTTTGTTGAAGTATAGTTGATTTACAATGTTGTGTTAATTTCTGCTGTACAGCAAAGTTATACATATATATACATTCTTTTTCATATTCTTTTCCATTATGGGTTTATCACAAGATATTGAATATAGTTCCCTGTGCTATACAGTAAGACCTTGCTTTTTTAAAAATTACTTAGTTTATTTCATTTTTGGCTGCATTGGGTCTTTGTTGCTGCACATGGGCTTTCTCTAGTTGTGACGAGCGGGGGCTACTCTTCATTGCGGTGCATGAGCTTCTCATTGCGGTGGCTTCTCTTGTTGCAAAGCACAGGCTCTAGGCGTGCGGGCTTCAGTAGCTGTGGCTTACGGGCTCTAGAGCCCTCTGCCCATTTTTTAACTGGGTTGTTGGGGTGGAGGTTATGTTGAGTTGTATGAGTTTTTTGTATACTTTGGATATCAATCCCTTGCAGATATATTGTTTACAAACATCTTCTCCCATTCAGTAGGCAGCCTTTTCATTTTGTTGATAGTTTCCTTCACTGTTCAAAAGCTTTTTAGTTTGATGTAGTCCCATTTGTTTATTTTTGCTTTTGTTGCCCTTGCCTGAGGAGACATATTCAAAAAAATACTGCTAAGACTGATGTCAAAGAGTGTACTACCTATGTTTTCTTCTAGATGTTTTACGGTGTCAGGTCTTAATCCATTTAAGTCTTTAATCCATTTTGAATTTATTTTAGTCTATTTTAGTCTTTATTTTAGTCTATTTAGTCTATTTTTAGTGAGATATCTTTTCCCCAATGTATATTCTTGCCTCCTTTGTCATAGATTAATTGCCCATATAAATGTGGGTTCATTTCTGGGCTCTCTATTCATTCAGTTCCATTGACCTATGTGCCTGCTTTTGTGCCAGTACCATGCTGTTTTGATTACTGTAGCTTTGTACCATAAACTGAAGTCAGGGAGTATGATACCTCCAGCTTTGTTCTGTTTTTTCAACAGGGCTTTGGATTCTCTGGGTCTTTTGACTTTCTATACAAATTTTAGAATTATTTATTCTAGTCCTATGAAAAAAATGCCATTGGTATTTTGATAGGGATTGCATTGAACCTGTAGATTGCCTTGGATAGTTTGGTCATGTTAACAATATTAATTCTTCCAATCCATGAACACAGTATATCTTTCCATATGTTTGTGTCATCTTCAATTTCTTTCATCAGTGTTTTATAGTTTTCCAAGTACAGATCTTCTACCTCCTTGGTTAGATTTATTCCAGGTATTTTATTCTTTTTGAGGCAATTGTGAATGGGAGTCTTTTCTTTTTCTGCCAGTTTGTTGTTAGTGTATAGAAATGCAACAGATATCTATATATTAATTTTGTTTCCTGCAACTTTACTGAATTCGTTGATGAGTTCAAGTAATTTTTTTAGTGGTGTCTTTATGATTTTCTATGTATAGTATCATGTCATCTGCAAACAGTGACATTTTTACTTCTTCCTTCGTAATTTGGACTCCTTTCATTTGTTTTTCTTATCTGATTGCTGTCACTAGGACTTCCAATACTATGTTGAATAAAAAAGGTGAGAGTGGACATCCTTTTCTTGTTCCTGATCTTAGAAGAAATGCTTTCAGCTTTTCACTGCTGAGTATGATGTTTGTTAGCTGTGAGCTTGTGGCCTTTATTCTGTTGAGGTATGTTCCCTCTATACCTACACTTTATTGGGAGTTTTTATCATAAATGGATGCTGCATCTATTGAGATGATCATATGATTTTTATTCTTCAGTTTGTTAATATGGTGTATCACATTGATCTGTAGATATTGAACCAAACTTTCATTTCTGGGATAAATCCCACTTGATCATAGTGTATGATCTTTTTAATGTCTTGTTGAGTTCAGTTTGTTAATATTTTGTTGGGAATTTTTGCATCTATGTTCATAAGTGATATTGGCCTGTAATTTTCTTTTGTTGTGATAGCTTTGGTTTTAGTGTCAGGGTGTTGCTGGTCTCAGAATGAGTTCAGAAGCATTTCTTACTCTGTAATTTTTTGGGATAGTTTGAAAAGGATAGGTGCTAACTCTTCTCTAAATGTTTGGTAGAATTCACCTGTGAAAATGTCTGGTCCTGGGCTTTTGTTTCTTGGGAGGCTTTGTTTTTTTACTTATCCAGTTTCAATCCTGGTGATTGGTCTATTCATATTTTCTATTTCTTCCTGACTCAGTCTTGGAAGATTGTATATTTCTAGAAATTCATCCATTTCTTCTAGGTTTTTCATTTTATTGGTGTATAATTGTTCACAGTAATCTTTTATGATCCTTTGTAATTCTGTGATGTCTGTTGTAACTTCTCCTTTATGCTCCTTTTAAGAAGCTTTTCAATAAAACAAACGGAGCACTTTAAAAAAAAATTGTTAACCATATGCAAAATACATGACACATTTAATAACAACTAAGGTATGCAAGGCCTTACTGGGCCCATGCTGTTCTCACTCTAAAAAATATCACATAGTGCCGGTGACTCCCAAACCATGAAGAACACCTTCAGAGAACAACCCAGTCTCCAAGAGCCAAAATGCTATGTGAGATTTGGATTCACAGCTGTGTTCCCTCAGGTGGACAATGGCCATCTGACTCCTCCCTCAGGAACTCACACACATCATTTCCAGGGCCTGCCACTCATTAATCAATATTTAACCTCCTATACAGTAAATACTGTTTTGCATTTGTAATTTCTTATTAAAATGACAGTTTTTCCCCTCCAAAATACTTTCTTTACTCCATAATAATTAACAAATTTGACTTGAGATTTCTGATATGAAAAAGGAGTCTCCTTGATACATTTCAGATTGCATACCTGCAAAATTCCTCCAGTTCCTTCCAGGTCCTTAGTTTAAGCATTTACCTTGGTTATTTCAGATCCAGAGAATGATTCCATTGTGCTGAGTTCTAGTTCTCCTTGCCTCTATGTATTCTCAAGTACTTGGTTAACTGCCCTAGTTTAACTTTCAACTTAACAGAACGTGTATTTCTTTGTTGTAACAATATGATAGACATGGTTTCTGTATACAATTTCTCTCAGTTTTTTCAATCATAAAATCTCAATAGTAGGGACTCTGTATCACCTTGCCGCTTCCTTAACAGATTCCCCTCCTAGGAGAGGGCTAAATCGAGCCCAGTCTGCACCTGAGGCTGTGTATACAACCTCCACTGGACTGTTCAGCAAATAGAGGCAGCCTTTTTTTTAACTTCAAGCTAATTCTGTGTGCCAAAGAAGTCAACAGTACTGAGAAATTAATTGATATTTTGCATTATTCGCAGAAAAATTTATTTTTTAAAGAATGGTATTTGCAAATTATTGTAAAATCTTCATTTTGCTTCTTTTATTTTTGGTACTAAGCAGTGCTTTTGCCTACTGCTAGCACTATATATCACATTCTCTGCTGGAGACAATTTTCACTTATTAGACCTATGGTTTAAGCTCATTAAGGTAAAGAATCACGTGAATCTGCGAGACTACTTTCATGTGACTAGAAGTTTTCATTAAGATACTGACTCCCAAGCTACTTTGGTAGGAGGCTGAGGGCTTGGACCCAGTCAGCAGGTCCCCATTTCAAAGTGGAGGACTGAATTTTGCAGTTTTTAATATGAATCAGATATCTACTGAGAAAATTAAAGGTGTGGACTTGTTGATGACAGATCGCTGTTTAACTTTTTTTTAATAGATTTATTTTACTTATCTATTTACTTATTTATTCTTTGACTGTGTTGGGTCTTCGCTGCTGCATGCAGGCTCCCTTCTGTTGTGGTGAGCGGGGTGCCACTCCTCGCTGAGGTGCACGGGCCTCTAACCCTGCAGTGTCCTCTCCAGTTGTGGAGCGCGGGCTCCAGGCGCGGGCTCCAGCAGCTGTCACGTGGTCTTCAGTAGTTGTGGTTCATGGGCTCTAGAGCACAGGCTCAGTAGTTGTGGTGCCCGGGCTGAGTTGCTCCGCGGCACGTGGGATCCTCCCGGACCAGGGCCCGAAACCTTGTCCCCGGCACTGGCAGGCGGATTCCCAACCACTGCGTCACCAGGGAAGCCCCACTGTTTAATTTCTGTATTACAACTAGGAAGGCAAAGAAATGAGTTAAACTGCTCTGACAAAATTCCCATGTCGAGGTATTTATTTTTTTTAATACTGTTTCAGAGCTCGTATCTATAAAAGAGAACAAAGGAAAAGAAATGATGCTGCACACTGCTATCATTGTAACCATAATAATACTATATATGCCCATGGATACACAAACTAATTGAGGCAGAAAGGAAAGGAGGGAGAGGCAGGGAGGGCGGGACCACTATCCATCTCTTTAAATGAGGCAGGTGTCACTTAAGTTTTATTTTCGGTTTTACATATACCTATCAAAACTTATTTATGTTTAAACAATTGTGTACTGTCCAGATGATTTTTAAACACTGACTTCTGGTCACCTACAAGTATTTTAAAATTTCAATATCCTTTTTTGTAGAGAAAGGAGATAGATAAAACAGTGTAAAAAATATATATCTTGGGCTTCCCTGGTGGCGCAGTGGTTGAGAGACCGCCTGCCGATGCAGGGGACATGGGTTCGTGCCCCGGTCCGGGAGGATCCTCCATGCCGCGGAGCGGCTAGGCCCGTGAGCCATGGCCGCTGGGCCTGCGCGTCCGGAGCCTGTGCTGCACAGCGGGAGAGACCACAGCAATGAGGGGCCCGTGTACCGCAAAAAGAAAAAAAAAAAAAAATATATATATATATATACCTTACATTAGGATGAAATTCTGAGGCAGAAGTTGAATGAAGATATGAGTTCAAGGTGAAAAAATTATCTAAAATCGTTCAGTGTTAACAAGTAATTTAATAGTGTATTTTATGAGTTGCTATGGTTATGGTATCGAATTGCTGTTTCAATAGATACCTTTAAAAGATTGATGTGAGACCATTTTGTTTTGTAAAACGTCCTACCTTGGGATTTGCATCCTTGCAACTATTTGAACTAGCCATAAAATGTTTTGGACGCCAACTTTAAAATGTGTGAGGTTTTAGAAATTCTTTTAGAGTGGACCCACGTAGGAAAAGGAATGGGGCGGGGGGGGGCGATGGGCTTCCAGCAGCCGTGGCTGAAGACACTCGGTGGGGGTGGCGACGTTTCCTCCCCAGCTCCGCCCGCCCAGCCGGACCAGGCATGCAACCCGCTTCCTTTGGACATCTCCAAAGGAGATGATTTCACAAAAAACATGATTATTAGCCTTTAACTGAACGTCTGTTCCTTGCCTGAGATGATGACACGACTTTTCAATCTAATTCTCAAAACGGCTCAAGGAAGTGATTATTTGAAATCTCCTTCTTACAAATGAGAAAAAACAAGGCAAGAAAAAAGGTAGGCGATGTCTTCTTCAGAGTGAAGACTCTTCATGCCAAAGCGCTTTCCCTTGAACTAAGATGACACTTTCCAAATGAATGCCATGAAATCAGAGAATAGGGAAAGTTCTGCGTCACTAGTGCGTCACAGAAAATAACGTGGCTTAAGTGGGAAAACTACATTTGCTTCGAAAAACGTTATTTTTCCTCTTAAATTGCCCTCCTCCCCACTCCCCTACCCCCCTTAAAGCTACCTGCAGCAGGGGTCGGCTTTTTACATACGGCTCCTGTGCAAGGAGCGCTCCGTTCCACCACGCTTCCGTTTTTCTTTCGGTTGTCAAACATCCTGCGGTTGAAGGATGCAGACATGCAAACATCCTCCCGGAAAGGTTCATTGCCTTAGGATAAAGGTGTCTGGTTTAGGCAGGGATGCAGCGCCAGGCGCCACCGCCAGAGCTGCGCGACAACCCCCAGGGCCTCACCAACTGCGTCCTTCGGGTTCACCCATCGGGGACACGGAGGTGGAGGGACTGGCACGAGGTCCCACTGGGGGCAGGTGACCTGCGTTCCTTACCCACAGGCTCACACCACACGAACACAAAAAACTAGACATGGAGTCCATGCCCGCAAGCCCCGGGAATGGCACTCTCCACACACTAAGGACACTTGAGTTCAGGGTTCCTACTTTGTTTAGTGAAGCGTCAATAACCTTGAGCGAAGGCGAGGGTGGACACCGAGTTTCTGATTGCCTCCCACATTGTTATTTTGGGTCGCCATTCCATACCCGATCTCCGTAAAAAGCAGATATTCTCCCATTCCGCTCCCATACACACGCGCGCACAGCGGAGAGAACGAGAACGTCCTCCCAATAACCAAAGAACCGCTAAGGAGCACACATCGGATGCGTTTACATAACCCTTCACGTGTTCGAAACCCTTTCTCGATCTTGTGGGTGGCTCTGAAAAGAGCCTTTGGGTTCCCGGGAACCGGGGCGTGCCTCACTTGGAGCTGGTATACTTCGTGACGGCTTTGGTACCTTCGGACACGGCGTGTTTGGCTAGCTCACCGGGCAACAGCAGGCGCACGGCCGTCTGCACCTCCCGGGACGTGATGGTAGACCGCTTGTTGTAATGCGCCAAACGAGAGGCCTCGCTAGCAATACGCTCGAAGATGTCGTTGACGAACGAGTTCATAATACCCATAGCCTTGGAAGAAATACCGGTGTCCGGGTGCACCTGCTTTAACACCTTGTACACGTAGATGGAATAACTCTCCTTCCGACTGCGCTTTCGCTTTTTGCCATCCTTTTTCTGCGCCTTCGTGACGGCCTTCTTAGAACCCTTCTTGGGTGCCGGAGCTGATTTGGACGGATCAGGCATTACGGCAGATCTTTCCAAACAGAAAAACCGATACACCTCCAGCAACTCAACTTATACGTCCTGTATTCAAATGAGGAATCAAGAGCTTCTAGTTTCTGATAGGATCAAGCGTAGCGCAACGTCATCACTGGAAAAGGCGCATGCAAATTAGGGGATGGAGGCTTCCTTTTCTGATTGGCCACTATCGCTACCCAATTGGGAGGCTCCGGCTCCACTACCTCAAGACCATATATAAGGACTCCCTGAGTATTACGGCTTCGTTGCCTGGGGTTCTGTTTCTCGGCTTTCTTCTTTCCCCGCGCCTGATTGGGAGATGTCCGGCCGAGGCAAACAGGGAGGCAAGGCGCGCGCGAAAGCGAAGTCGCGCTCGTCGCGCGCGGGCCTGCAGTTTCCTGTCGGCCGAGTGCACCGGCTGCTCCGGAAAGGTAACTACTCTGAGCGTGTGGGTGCTGGTGCGCCTGTGTATCTAGCAGCCGTGCTGGAGTACCTGACGGCTGAGATCCTGGAGCTGGCGGGTAACGCGGCGCGCGACAACAAGAAGACTCGCATAATCCCGCGCCACCTGCAGTTGGCTATCCGCAACGACGAAGAGCTCAACAAGCTGTTGGGCCGCGTGACCATCGCGCAGGGCGGCGTCCTGCCCAACATCCAGGCCGTGTTGCTGCCCAAGAAGACGGAGAGCCACCACAAGGCCAAGGGCAAGTGAGGCCGCGGAGGCGGGCCGGAAACGGCTGTGCGTCCCGGGGGCCCCGTGACACCAAAGGCTCTTTTCAGAGCCACCCATATCTTCTAGAAAAGAGCCGCACTGGGCGAGGGCTGTGTCCTTTTGAGCGCGTTCCTGTGCGAACCTGCGCAAGGCAGGGCTTGCGGGAAACCGACCCCGAGGCATGATTTGGGTGCGCCTAGGCGCACAGTGGGCTCAGTGTTCATTTTGTGCGGGGAATGGCGTCTGACACGCGGCCGTTTTGAGTTTTGTCACCATCAAATTCATGGGGTTTCAATCCCACTCATCCTGAAGGTGTCTTTGTTATTACTGGTGACAAGCTACTTTGGTTCCGGAAAGTGTCATCACTCTGAGATTTAGACACCAAATACGTAGCTGTTTTATCCCAGGGAAAATCTGGTAGATTGATCTGGTATTGAAAGTGTTTAACCTTGAAAGAAACTTTACCACTTGAGGTTCTGATAGGTAAACATGATTTCCATTTTAAAATGTATGAGTGCATGACTTAAGTTTTTTAGAGAACACGCGATCAGACTGGTATAACGTACTGGGAATTCTAAGGTCTTGGGAAGGGTTTGTCAGCATTTGAAAATGTCAAATTATATTTCGAAAGTAGGTGTAAGTTTTTAAAGGAAATCTCATGGTAAATAGAATAATTATTTAAAAGAATTTCAATTGTTAAATTTGGGTTGGTCAAACGTTAATCAGAGATCCCCTTAAACTGATCGCTAAAGTCAATAAAATAATTTGTGCCTTGAGTTTGATGAGGAAAATTACGTTTGTGAATATAGTAAATTTAAAGTGAACATTGTTAGGACCAGATTAAGTAATATATATGTGGATATTTCAGAAGGTGACTTCCTGAATTCCACATTCTGTTATAAATAGGGGTTGTAGTGTCCCAGAGATGCTCCTGCAAAATCAACTGAGAAATGAGAATGTTAATGGCACCTACTTCATGGAGTGAAGGGATTAAATGAGTTCATCTATACTAATCCCCTTGTTTAAAAATCTCTAGCACAGTATAAGAGCTCAGTAAATGTCTATTCCTGCTGTCATTATCCTTAGTGATTCCATTAATTTTTTTATTTTAACAATAAATACAGGCCAGTAAAATAATTTAGGAATATTATACAATAGATAGTTATCTTACTAAAATTAGATGTACTCAAACCAGGGCTCCCTAGACACTATCTGGAGCTAACCACATATCTGCTAGTCTTTAGAAAATATCCTAGCACTATGAGACTATTCGCACCAAAAATTGATAGGAACTATCAGTGTGGATGGAAAAAACACCAGACTCCCCTGCAGTGTAGGTAGAGATAGCAGGACCCACATGACCCAGTGGGACCCATTTCAGTGAAACAAATTGCAAGGAATTATGGAAGAGATTATAGAGCCTTCTGGAGAGGTATACATTATGTTTCCAGTGACAACCTTCAATTCTAGCTTAAATTTGATTTTTGCGTTGATATTCATGTAGGTCATTGTATATCTTCAACCCCTTCCGCGGTATTTAAGAAAGAAAAGTTTCTCAGGAGCAGGGAGCTTGGGTTTTCCAAGTATCATCATGGAGCTCCAGATTTTCATTTCCTAAAGTGGAGTGTTAAGATGGAGGCATGAGGACCTCCCTGGCGGCACAGTGGTTAAGAATCCACCTGCCAATGCAGGGGGCACGGGTTCAAGCCCAGGTCCGGGAAGATCCCACATGCCGTGGGACAACTAAGCCCGTGCGCTACAGCTACTGAGCCTGCCTGCACACCGCAATGAAGAGCAGCCCCTGCTCTCTGCAACTAGAGAAAGCCCGGGAGCAGCAAGGAAGACCCAATGCAGCCAATAAATAAATTAATTAATTAATTATTTTTTAAAAGCGTGAGGTGGGAGGTGCTCTAAGGGGTAGTCAGTCCTTTTGTCACTTGTAAGGCTGAGCTAATACAGCCACAGGGCCTATTTAATTTTCAGTTAATTAAAATTAAATACAAAGGTGCAGTTTCTCAGTCACCCTAGCCACACATGGCTAGTGGCTACCACATTGGACAAAACAGATACAGAAGGTCTCCATCATTACAGAAAGTTCTGTTGGGTAGCTCTGGTCTAAAATCTGATCATCTCTCAGGGTTATCAGGTTCAGAAACATAAAGTATGCAGAGCTGCCTGCCTTGGTAGAGAAAGCTCATCAGACTCATGCTTAAAGAAGAAAGCACCAGGGCTTCCCTGGTGGCGCAGTGGTTGAGAGTCCGCCTGCCAATGCAGGGGACACGGGTTCGTGCCCCGGTCCGGGAAGATCCCACATGCCGCGGAGCGGCTGGGCCCGTGAGCCATGGCCGCTGAGCCTGCGCGTCCGGAGCCTGTGCTCCGCAACAGGAGGGGCCACAACAGTGAGAGGCCCGCATACCACTAAAAAAAAAAAAAAAAAAAAAAAAAAAAAGAAGAAGAAGAAAGCACCACATGGCCCAGCAATTCCACCCCCAGATACACACAAGGACTCAGATACCCATGCACCCATGTCACATTCAGAGCAGCATTATTTGTAACATCCCAAAGGTGGAAATAGCCCAAATTTCCATAACAGATGAATGGATAAACAAAAACGTGGTCTATCCATATAGTGGAATACTGTTCAGCCATAAAAAAGGAATGGCACATACAACAGATGAGCCTCAAAAAACACTGTGCTAACTTAAAGAAGCCAGACACAAAAAGTCCCATATTGCGTGATCCCATTTATAGGAAACATCCGTAACAGGCAAATCCATAGAGACAGAAAGTAGACAGTGGTTGCCAGTGGCTGGGGGGTAGAGGGGGGACTACAGAGTGTTCACTTTTGGGGTGATGAAAATGTTTCAGAGCTAGGAAGAGGTGATTGTGAATGTACTAAATGCCACTGAATTGCTCACTTTAGAATGGTTTATGCTTATGTGAATTTCACCTTGATTTAAAAAGAAATGTGAAACTAATACATGGATATGCACTAAAAAGAAGAGGAGACTGGGTGTCTCCATCGATTCTATCCAGTAGGTGGAGTGTGGGATGGACAGGGGCTGGCCTGGCTGCACGGTAGCATCCCTTAGAGACCATGTGGGAAGAGGGGCATGGTGTCCCTTTGGGTGGCCACAGCCTTTCCGTCTGCCTGCCTCGATGGAACTTCAAGCCCTTTCTCCAGCCCACTGCCACATGTCACACATTCCCTTCACCAGAATTATCTTGGTCATTCTCCCCATGTCCCTATGAAAGATGAAGAAAGGAGGTGGGAGAGCCCAGAGGAAGAATGCAGCCTGGGAAGCCTCAGAAACATCCATGCCCACTGCAGATAAAGTGTCCTTAGTTTCTGGAATTCTCAGCTTAGTCTGGCCCAAGTCAAATAGCCCACCGCACCTCTCTCCTGGGCGTGGCCTGCACCCAGCCCCTGCTGCACATCCAATCTCTCCTCCCTACTGTATCAGTTCCCATATGTTCACCAACATATTCAAGAATCTCCCAAGTGAAAAAGCAAATGGACTCCTCCCCCCTCTCCGAGTTTCTGTGCTCCCCCAGACCCTGGATTAGAACTTGGAGAACTGGGTCACCCGGCTCCCGGTGCCGTCGGATCTGGGCTGAACTGAGCTCTTCTCCCCCTATGTCACCCTGTTACATGGCTGCCCCAGCCCTGGTCATCAGAATCTGCCTGGTGCCCCCCCACTCCCCTACCCCCAGCCAGGGTTTTGTTTCCACGCATTGCTCACAAAACTTCATGAAGGCTTTGATTTTCTCCAAAGCATGCCCAGCAAAAGCTCTAAAACTTCATCCTTTTCTCTGTCCATTCCCCTCCCTCCCACCTCCTGGTCAGCTCAGTTCTACTGCCTCCTGCACAGGTCTCTGGGGACACCAGGTCCTGGTGCTTCTCACCTCCCTCTCAACTTTGGACCCAGCAGCTCCTCCTGTGAGCACTGCCCTTGGGCCTCCAGGCCACTTCTGTCTCCCGCTGCCTTGTCTTCAGCTCACTCCCAGTCACCTGCAGCCCTCTTAGGGTCATGTCCTTCCTGTTCTCTCCTACAGGATGGCAGATCAACCCCAAATGTCCTAGAGGGCCTGTAGGTCAGCAGTTTGAGCTGGACCCCCAAGAAAGCTGGTAGTTAGTGACCATGCTGAAGGCTGGCTCATAGGCATTTGGGGCTACCTGGGGGGTCAGTTGGTCGATCAGTCATGGTTCATTGTCGGGGGAGGGTCCCTGGGAAGGTGCTGGTCTGGTAGCCTCTCTCACATATCTGAACACTTTGGTTCTCACCATCTCTCCCCATGGCTAATTCAAGCTTCCTTACACAGTCCCAAGAAGACAAAAAGTGCTCAGGACCCCTGAGGCTTGGCCTGCACACTGCGCTCAGGCCCCAAACTGGGATTCGGCGAATCACAAGGCCCACTGGACCCTATGTGTGGACCAGTAGCCTCCACTCTCAATGCCACGAGTGGCAATTGGCCATGTTGCCATCCACCACAGGTTCTGTGGTTTGACCAGAGCCTTCCTCTTTCTCACAGTCCCATCCAGGTCATGGATGAGATGGGCTTCAGTGACACCCAAACATCATCGATGGCAGATGTCTTCCCAGAGTGCCAGGTTTAATGCTCCTGCTGGGGATTTCCACCCACTTGTTATGGCCGGACTGCACTCTGAGCCTGACACCCGCCCCACACTACCACCTCCCCATCATTCCCCAGTTAGGTAGCTGGTCCTGCCATTCTCCAGCGACTCAGGTAAACTAAATACACTAACAGATCTGCCTTTCATTTGTTCTTTTCCATGGTTGCTCACATGGAGACCAATGGCAAGTTGGTAAACATCAGGAAGACAGATCTGTCTATGTCAGCTGCCACCACCCTAGTCCTGGATCCCACCTGTAGTGGGCTGAAGGTTGTTTCCCCCCTCCCCCCCCAAAAATAGGTATGTCCACATCCTAAGGCCTGGAGCTGGCAACTGTGACCTTATTTGGAAAAAGTCTTTGCAGGTGTAATTAAATCAAGGCTCTTGAGATGAGAAGGTCATCCTGGATTAGGATGGGCCCTAAATTCAATGACAACTATTCTTACAAGAGACAGAAGAGGAAAAGACACAGAGATACAAGGAGATGGCCATATGACTACAGAGGAAGAGATTGGGGTGAAGTGGCCACAAGCCAAGGGGCACCTGGAGTGCCAGGAGCTGGAAGAAGCAGGAAGGATCCTCCCCTTTCTGCCTCTTCCAGAGGGAGCACAGCCCTGCCCACACTTTGACCTCTGGCCTGCAGAACTGGGAGGAAAAATATTTCTGTTGTTTTAGCACCCCTTCCCCACCTCAGCTTGTGGTAGTTTGTTACAGCAGCCACAGGAAACTTGTACACCATCATTTCTTACCTGAACTACTTCAGTTGCCTCTGTACTAATCTCCTGCTACCAACACTACAGCATAAGTGAGATTCTCAAAAATTCAGTTTCCCTCCTTGGGAATAAAATCTACCAAAAGTCACTCAAGGGAATCCGCCACATCAACAGGTAGGGAAAAAAGAAGAAGGAGGAGAAAAATCATGTAATCATCTCCATCGATGCAGAAAAAGCATAGAAAAAGTATTGACAGATAACAATATAGTTAATGGCGAAAGACTAGACGCTTTCCCTCTAAGATCAGGAACAAGGAAAGGATGTCCGCCTAACCACTCATTCAGTGTAGTGTTGGAAGTTCTAGCTGGTGCAATAAGCCAGAAAGAAAAGAAAGAGAAAAAGAGAGAGAGGAGGGAGGAAGGAAGGAAGAAAGAGAAAGAGAAAGGAGAGAAAAGACCAGAAGAGAAAAGAAAAAGAAGAAATAGAGAAGGGGAGAGGGAGGGAGGAATGGAAGGAAGATGAGGCATACAGATTGGAACAGAAAAAATAAAACTATTTGCAGATGACATGATTGTCTACACAGAAAATCCCAAGAAATCTATGAAACAACCCCCCAAACTGATGGCTGAATTCAGTAAAGTCTCAGGATGCAAGATCAACACAAAGATCAATTTCATTTCTGTATATAAACACTGAGCATGTGTAAACCGAAATTAAAAACACATTGCCAGGGGCTTCCCTGGTGGCGCAGTGGTTGAGAGTCCGCCTGCCGATGCGGGGCACGCTGGTTCGTGCCCCGGTCCGGGAGGATCCCACATGCCACGGAGTGGCTGGGCCCGTGAGCCATGGCTGCTGAGCCTGGGTGTCCGGAGCCTGTGCTCCGCAACGGGAGAGGGCACAACAGTGAGAGGCCTGCGTACCGCAAAAAAAAAAAAAAAAAAAAAAAAACCCAACACATTGCCATGTAAAATCACTCCAAAAAAAAATGAAACACAGGTATAAATCTAACAAAACATGTACAGGACTTGCTGCTGAAAATTACAAAATGATGATGAAAGAAATGAAAGATGATCTAAATAAATGACATACAGTGTTCGTGAACTGGAAGACTCAACATAGTAAAGATGCCAATAATCCACAAATTGATGGATGGGATGGAAACACCGAGACAAAGGTAAGTAAATGTGAGGCATCTGGTCACTAAATATTTGTGATCATTAAGTATACAAGAGGCATTAAAGATTCATGATCACTAAGTATACAATAGCTACTAAGCATTCAGAACCCCTGAGGCACTCAGTTTTCACAGATCTTAAGCAGCCGCTGCTGGGACTCTCCACAGGAGAGCCTGTCCCTGTGTGGCTGCACCTGTATGCATTGGCCCAGGACCCCTGGTGTCTCCTGGACCCTATTCCTCATAACCTCACCATCAGCAGGGAGGCTAGGTGGCAGGGAGAACAGGACACACACATGTCCACGTATGCCCAGGATCAGGTGGTGCGGCTCTCCTCCTCACTGACACCTATGTTTGTCAGCTCACCCCATGTCTTCCCCCTTACTTCTTGTTGCCTGTTTTAAATTAATTTAATAAACCACGTAGCTTGAGCTTTCTAATGTGGCCTGTAAGCCCTTCTGCACCATAACCTGTCGTGACCTTGGAGGGTACGTCCTCTAGTACCTCCACCTGAGAGTTGTAGGAGGCTACCCCCGGGCAGGTGAGACAGACAGGTTACCTTCCACGGAACAGCTCGGTTGCTTCCTCTCACTGCTGGGTATTGGGGGGTGACATTCAAGCTGAGCTCCTGGAGGGCAGGAAAACCGTGGCTGGCCTGATTCCCAAGGACACCTGCACACTTGGAATGGAGCAGCCTAGCCAGCGCCCATACAGGTGTGCTGGACACCGAGTCTGATGACGAATGAACGCTGTGTGTGGTAACACCCACCACCCTCCTATTTGTAGAAATTACACTTTAAAACGTCACAGGTATGGCCTGAGAGGCCTTAATTAGAGGGGCGCAAAGCCCTTGAAGGCAGTCACTTCTAGCAGGCCCTGCAGCGGCTGCGCGGTGCCCTCCAAGTAACAGTCCCAATCTTTCAGGGCACAGCAGGAGCCGCTCTTCCATTTACCTCTGACCACGCCTCCTTCCCCGTGCCAGCTCCTCCTTCCCTCAGCCAGTCTCTGTCCCTCCAAACCCAGGCGTCCCACCATCCCCAGAGCAGCGGGTTCCCACTCTGAAGGCTTCCAAGTTTCCTCTCAAAGTCTTCACGGTCCTGGGCAACACGCCCCAAGCCAATGGTGCTCTATTTCTGCTCAGCGTGTAAACCTCTACGACACTATCTCCCCTCTACTGGGCATCACCTCCCCAACTAGATATAACTCCAGGAAGGCACTTTACTCCCAAGTTCTCAGAGCTATGCCAGGCACATAGTAGGTGCTAAATGAATATATGATGAATGAAAGGAAAAAAGAAAGCCAAAGGAGTGCTTCTCCCTCTATCAGAGAAAGAATGAAATTGACCTCCAAAAGCCACACAGCCAAAGAGCAGGGAGAAAGTATGCCATCCCACCTCTGGGCGCCACCCGCTGCCGGGTGTCCTTTTCCACAACAGTCATTGAGCCGACTTCGGGTTTGGCTGGGAGGAAGTTACCAAGAAAAGAAAATTAGGAACCCAAGGATGAGGGTCACACTCCCGCAGGGACTTTGAAGCCGCGGCTTCTTCAGAGACCATCCCGGGAGAGAGCTGTTTTTGTTGAAACGTAAAAAGGGACGTGGACTTGATGTCTTTGGGGAGCTCGGGTCGCCATTCCCGGCCAGTTCCCGGAGGATGCGGCGCGTGAGCTGTGAGTCCTTGGGCGCAAAGTGGACGCGCCGGGCAGGGCGGCGTACAAGCCAGGTTTCTGCAGAGCCTCTCCAGCGGCGCCATTGCAACGGGGCTTGGTCTTTGGGTCCTAGGTGATGGGATGCTGCTGGCCCTGGGAGAGTAGAGCGCGAGAGGGAGATTCGGCCGACTCCGGGTGTGTGTGCGCGAGATGGGGGGCGGGGCCGGGGAGAGGATCGGTGGAGATAAAAAGGTGCGTGTGCGCACGAGTTCAGAGGTAAGGGTGCAGGGGTACAGGGATGCAAGAGTGCCGGGGATACTGGCGCGCAGAAGTGCAGAGGTACAGAGATACAGGAGTGCGGGATACTGGAGCATGGGGGTGCAGGGATGCGGCGGTACGGGGCGGAGGGCGGGGATTACCTGGGCGCGGGGATGCAGGAGTGCAGGTTACGGGGGGCGGGGATACAGGGGTGCAAGAGTATGAGGGAGGAGGGGTGGAGATACCGCGGTGCGTGAAGTGGAGGGTGCTGGGAACAGTCGCTGGCGGCTTCTGGTGCCCGCTGTGAGGAGGATGGTGGGTTTGGAGGCTATGGCTCCTGCGTGCTGTGGTCAGGACTCGCTACATAAAACAGCAAAGCCTTTGCTGCCCTTGTTTGCACTTGGGAACGTTTTCCGGTTGGTCAGTTCAAAGACCGCCTGCCTGACGGCATTGGTCACGCATCCAACCTCTTGTCCTCCGGCTGCGGCCACTGACCTGCGCCCCGAGACCCTCGCCTCTCCAATCCTTCCCCGGGCTCAGAATCTCGGACACTCTACGGATTTTGCACACTTTATGTCACCGATTTCTCGCAGGGTCTCTCATTCCCGAGACAGAAAGGCTACGGCCTATTCTCCCTTGTCTGGTGACGGTTTACTTGACGCCGCTGTTCCTGTGCGCGCTGGAGTGGAGCACCCCAAGTACCCCCTCAGCACCATCAGCAAAGCCTGCTCTCCTCTCGCGCTACCCCAAGGGCATTTGTCTCCGCCTCCCCGCTGTTCGGCCCCCAATCGATCTCTGTTCTAGACCGTGTCTTAGATTTCTGTTCGCTCTTTCCTGCTTAAAGGGATACACACACGTCCACATCTAGACGTTACTAACAGACATATGCCTAAGACCAAATACCCGTATATGTCAACGGCTTTCTTCTTTAACCAAAATCCATAAAAACTCAACACATTATTGTTTACGTCTTTTAATTTTCGTATGCTTGTAACTGCATATATTAACTTTTCTTCTTTTATAAAGTAAACATAATCTAATTAACCACTATTATCGTTGTGTGATCCTCAAATTCTCAACTGTGGCCCAGGGGAGACTCTTTCAAATAAAATGGCTATTTTGTCTTTAAGGGTAGCCCCTGATATTGTTGAAAGCATCTTTGCTTTCTGACAGCAGCGAGTTATTTCAGATCCATCAAGGAATTCTGATTTGTTTTGTTTTGTGTGATATGGTGACATAAGAAATTACATATTTGGTCTTTGTCCCCTGTTCCTGGCACAGAGCTCCTAAAATACTTAGAATTTCCTGTGATGAAAACCATACAGGTGTCTTTGGTTACATTAATGTGGTGAATTTTGGAAACTCGTTGAAGATGGGGGCTGGTTGCCAGTAGAACAAAGCAAGTGATTAGAGGGTTGGAATTTTCAGTCCCCCCACCACACCCCCACCTCCAGGAGGGGAGAGGGCCTGGAGGTTGACTCAATTTCCAGTGGCCAAGGAGTTACTCAATCATGACTAGTACTGGAGCCTCCATAAAAACACAAGAGGATGAGTTCAGAGAGCTTCCAGGTTGGTAAATAGACGGAGGCTTGGGGACAGTGATGTGCCCAGAGAAGGCATGGAAGCTCAGGGCTTCTTTCCACATGCCTTGCCCTGTGCATCTCTTCCATCTGGCTGTTCTCAGTTATATCCTTTACTAATAAACCAGTAATCTAGTAAGTAAGGTGTTTCTCTGAGTTCTGTGAGCTGCTCTTGCAAATTAATCGAACCCCTGAAGAGGGATCTTGGAACCTCTGATCTATAACCAGTCAGTCAGAAGCACAGGTGACATCCTGGACTTGCGACTGGCTTCTGAAGGGAGGGCAGTGATGAAACAAAATTATTTTGAGAGAGGACAAGAAAAATTTAACATAAAAATTTCTCTGCCCTTTGAGCCACTGTTCTCTCCCCTTTAGTGTGCGCTATGCATCTGCATTATACATTAACTAGATCCCCTTAACACAGGAATGCTTACTCGCCAAAACAAACAAACAAACAACAGCAACAAAAACAATTTCCTCCTGGTGCCAGCAAGGTAACTCTTTAGGAGGTAACATTCCTTCCTTAATCCTGTAAGGGGTCACAATGACCCACCACTTGCCTTGTTGAACTGTGTAAACTGTCAATGTATTACTTTGATGCATAACTCTTTAATGTATAACACTTTGTCTCAAAAACGTATATAATTGTGCTTTGACCTCTAATGGGTGGCACGGTCCTCAGAGCTTTCTGAGAGACTGTCTTCTGGGTTATAATCCTCAGGTTGGTTCAAATAAAATTCTCTATTTCTTTCTTACATTGACTGTTGATTAATTAATTTTTTTTATCTGAGTCCTTAATCTGTGAGGTCTGACACTATCCAGGTAGATGATGTTAGAATTGAGTTAAATTTGTGGGACACTCAGTGTCCGCTGAGAACTGGAGAACTGCTTGGTGACCTTAGCAAACACAAATTGGATTTTGGTTTTTTTTTTGACTTAAGACATGAATTCAACTATTTTGTTTTTGTTCTTTGCACTCAAGCCATAGATAATTTGTTTTGCTTTTCATGAAAATTAGTATTACGGTCGGAATTGAAGAGCTGGGCACACACGTGGTGTTGGCTGTAGGGGAAGGGGAGTAAATGCCGCTTCTATTTTGTCTGTGATATCTGTCTGTGTGTGGAGAGCTGGGACTCAACCATCTTGTTTCTCTTGTTCACTGTTCTCTCTTTTAGTGGTTATGTAGGTGTCCATCGTGTGGAGATAGATTGATCTTCAGAGTCGTTGCGATCACTGGCAGTCCTCCATAATTTCCAGGCCTTTGATTGTCTCAGTGAGGACATTGTAGAAACAAAGGAGAAATATTTCTAAAAGCATGAGCTTGACGCTGCCTAGTGGTTCTGGTGACTGTTCCATACGTGAATAATAAACGATTCAAGGGAGAGAATATATTAGCATTATTTCATGAAAACCACTGCAACTTTGGCAGTTTTTCTGCCATCCATGCGGTTTTACCCAACATGAACTGACAGTGGGTTTTGGTGTCACCATTGATGATAAGAACATTCCTTTCTTCCACATAGCTCTTATTTATTTATGGCTGCGTTGGGTCCTGGTTGCTGCAAGCAGGTTTTCTCAAGTTGCAGCGAGCGGGGGCTACTCTGTCGTGGTGCGCGGGTTTCTTATTGCGGTGGCTTCTCTTGTTGCGGAGCACCAGCTCTAGGTGTGCGGGCTTCAGCAGTTGTGGCTCGCGGGCTCTAGAGCGCAGGCTCAGTAGTTGTGGCACACAGGCTCAGTTGCTCCGCGGCATGTGGGATCTTCCCGGAGCAGGGCTCGAACCCGTGTGCCCTGCATTGACAGGCGGATTCTTAACCACTGCGCCACCAGAGAAGTTCCTTCCACATAACTCTTATATGGTCTTTCTCTTTGGCATACCCAGCTGGGTTACATGCATTTTTTTTTTTTCCATCCAAGTTACTCCATTTAGCAACACAAATTTAAGAAGGGACACCAATGTACTTTTTCCTTCTTTTAGTTTCTGGTCATGATAGTAGGTGGGTTTGCCTTGCACTAAATCTGCTTGTGCTAGTTTGAGTTCAGCAAATGTTCCCCAATCATGTGCCCCACTCCTCACTCCCAAGGGTGAACTGCCCTGTCCCATGACCTTGGGTGCAGCCACATGTGGCTCAGAAACTGGCCACTCAATGAAATATTCTCTTTCTCATCCTAGAACCTGTAAATATTACCTTGTGTGGAAAAGATATGAGTAAATCAAGGATCTTGAGAGGAGGAGCTTATCCTGGATTATCCAAGTGGGCCCTAAATGTCTCTTTATAGGAGAGAAGCAGAGGGAGCACTGACACACACAAGGAGAAGATGACGATGGTGGCAGAAACTCGAGTGATTCAGCCACAAGCCAAGGGATTCCTAGAGCCACCAGGAGCTGAGAGAGGCAGGAAGACCCACACTTAAAGTTTCTGGAGGGAGAGAGGCCCTGCCAAAACCTTGATCTCAGACTTCTGGCCTCCAGAACTGGGAGAGTCAATTCCTGTGGTAAGCTCCCCATTTGTGGCAGTTTGTCAGGGTAGCCTCAGGAAGTTAGCACATCATGGGCCCTCACTGGGCGATGGCAGGTTAGAAGGGATGGTGCCCACTTCCAGAGCAAGGGCCTCTGGTGCAATGAGTTGCACTTCTATCCTGCACCCCGAGACCTGCACATCCCAGAGAGGAGCTGCTTCCTGAGCCCAGAAAGAGAACAAGTGAGTGGAAACTGCAAGCTGGAGCCAGCAGCCACGGTGCCCAGCAGCCCTGGAGCTTGCTGTTGAAAGTCACCAAGGCTGTCTTTATGCAGCACTATCACAGAAGAAACGGTGAGCAGGGAAAGTGGTCCCCACCTCATATGGCAGGAAACTTCACAGAGGCTGGAAACCAGCACTCCTTGTGTAGTGATACCATTGCTTGTTTTGGTATAGAGTGTTAATAGCACAAGTGGAGGTTGTTAGCTGCATTCAGTAAGGTTTTACCAAGAATAAAAACATAAAAAGATAAACTTAGAAAAGAGCTTGGCTCGTTTACAACTAGGGGTGAAAGAGAAAAGAGTGAATGCTGATTCCAGGTTTTATCAATCAGGATTCTCCAGAGAAACAGAACCAACGGCATGTATAAAGAGAGAGATTCATTGTAAGGAATTGGCTCACATGATTGTGGGGCTGGCAAATCTGAAATCTGCAGGGTGGGCTGGAGACCAGGGAAGAGTTGGCGTGGCAGGTCCAGTCTCAAGGAAGTCTGAGGTCATTGGGGTGGGCTAATCCTGTATGATTGGTGTCCTTATAAAAAAGGGGAAATTAGGACACAGACCCCCACAAAGGGACAACCATGTGAGGACACAGGGAGAAGAAGGAGTCTACACGCCAAGAAGAGAGGCCTCAGGGCAAACCAGCCCTGCCCACACCTTGATCTCAGGCTTCTGGCCTCCAGAACTGTGGGAATATGAATTTCTATTGTTTAAACCATCCAGTCTGTGGTACTTTGTTTTGTTAGTACTAGTAAATTAATATACCAGGACTCTGGGTAGCCGTTGGGCTGCTGGTAACAGTTTCATAAAGTTGCTTTGCTATTGCCATTTTGAAAGCACTCGTGCTTATAAGTTCTGTGCGGTATACTCTTGAGAAGTTTTGTGGGTGATAAACACCTAGAAGACAGGATCTGTCTTTCGTTGATGAGTGTGATTAATTATGTCCCTGAAATATTAAACCAAATTCTTTCAGCTGACTGGGACGGTCTAAGAACTCAGGGAAATATTTATGCATGAAATGATAAAACATCTTGGATTTTTTTTTCAAAATAATCTAAGCGAAAGGAGGGCAGATGTATAAATGAGTCAAAATTAGTCTTAGGCTGATAAATGCTGAAGTCCAGTTCATTTTACTATTTTTTCTACCTTGGCACATATTTGAAATTTCTCATTTTTTTTTTTTAAAGAAAAGAACTCAGCTATTTAACACATTATTTTGGTTCTTCTTGAGTCTCAACCACAAAGACTTTGAGGTCACCCTACTTGGCCTGACCCTGATCATATGGTCATAACCAAAGTCATGGCTATCTCTATGTTTAGCATTCGTCCTAGGAGGGTGTAATTTTATTATTGTCCTCATCTCTTTCCACTGAGAGTAGATGAGTTCTGCCTTGAACACATTTTGTATCCCTGTATAACCATAATGTTCACTCACTCCAACCTCCCACAGGTTTCCGGTGATGGCCATATTCATTCATACAAACAGGCAAAACTCCCCTGCCCTCAAAAAACTCAAAGAAATAGTAATACCTTCTGCTTCTTCATTAGTGTTCTCTGGCACACCCCAGTTTCAATGTGTGATTTTTTTCAAAAAGAAACATCCAGCTTTGTTATATCCCTTTTTGTCGAGCCCTCTGTGAATGTCCCTGATGAGAATGTGAACCCTACCACCTGTGGAAGAATGAGCTTCATTCTTACTGCATATCCTCGGGGATTTGAATAATGGACAACTAAATAGGTCCTAAGGGAAAATTTGACTAAAGAAGTCTGTGGTAGGCAGACTGCAACCTCCCGCTTCCCAAGATCTCCATGTCCTAGTCCCAAGGACCTGTCAGTAAGTTCTGTCACACAGCCAACAGGACTTTGTAGCGGTCATTAAAGTTGCAAACCTTAAGATAAAAAGATTATCCTGGATTTTCCAGTTCAATTGCAGGAGCCCTTAAAAGCAGAGAACTATCTCTGGCTGGAGGAAAGAAAGATATAGCACAGAAGTCAGAAAGACTGGAAGCTGGAGGAGGACCTGCCCTGCTCTCGGTGGAAAGGATTACCTGGAGAGCATGAGAAGGAATGTGGGCAGGTTCTAGGGGAAAAGACAGTCCAGCACTCACAGTCAGCTGGGAAATGAACCTCATCCAGACAATCCTAGTGAGCCTGGGGGCACAATTATCCCCCAGAAAGGAACATGCAGACATCCTGAATTGAGGTAATGAGACTCAACAGAGGAGTGAGGCGTGCCTGGACTTCCAAACTGCAGATAACCTCAGGATAATAAATGGGTTTTGTTTGAAGTCACTACATTGGAGGTAATTTGTTATGACAGCAACAGAAAACTAATATGAAGTCTGTTTTAAAGATAACTAGGAGAGTTTGGGTTAATAGAGAGGCTGTTGAAATCTACTTTGCTTTAGAAATAAGAGCCCACTTGCAGCTGGTGAACCTGGAGGATATCTGAGTACTTTGGGATACAAAGTCACTGGGCCTTGCTCTTTCCGTCTTCAGAACAGCAGTCACATCTCACTGGTAAGCCTTCCTAGGTGCAGAAATGTACTTCCAGTGGAGACAGCACAGGTCCTTGAAAAAGTGGATGGCATGGAAGGTCCTATTTATATGGTTTACATTCAGATGAGGACTTGGATAAATTGAACATCTGATTGGATTTGAGAGAACATTTAAATGAGCATGAACAGTTCCACTCTCTAATTGGATAAAACAGCTAGGCATCTCAGCCAATCAGAACACAGATACTTCCAGAGGCCCTTCAAATAGCGCCCCTAGCGCCCCTGTGTGGAACTCTTGCCATCAGAATGAAGCTGGGTTACTCACAGGAAGGCAGGGACTTTTCAACATGGGGAAATCTATAAATATGACTCAGTGTTGATAGATGAAAAAAGTTCGTAATCATTACTGGTAAAAAAAGAAATAACAAGGCTTCCCTGGTGGCACAAGTGGTTGAGAGTCCACCTGCCGATGCAGGGGACACGGGTTCGTGCCCCAGTCCGGGAAGATCCCACATGCTGCAGAGCGGCTAGGCCCGTGGGCCATGGCCGCTGAGCCTGCGCGTCCTGAGCCTGTGCTCCGCAACGGGAGAGGCCACAACAGTGAGAGGTCCGCATACCACAAAAAAAAGCAATAAGAAGCCCCAAATGGAGTCACTTGTGCTAAGTCCCATGTCAACAAACTAAGACTTACTACCTAACCTAACTGCAGTTTCAGCCTGTCCCAAGAATGTGACCTTTAACCAGTCAATGTAGAATTACCTGTTCAGCACTAGTGAGGTAATCTACCTGATAGACATCCCACCCCCCTTCCCCAAAGGAAGATGACCTTGCCTGAAACAATCAGCTCTTTGCTAGAATAACTTCCTTGCTCTGCCCTCTTCTGCCTATAAAAGCCTTCCATTTTGTACAGCTCTTTGGAATTCCTTTCTATCTGCTACGATGGAATGCTGCCTGACGCATGAATCTATGCTAATTAGATCTTCAAATTTACTCAGTTGAATTTTGCTTTTTAACATTACTAAAAGTATTTTTGCTAATATTAGATAGTTCTCTCTTTAAAATAAATATTTACTAATATTGGATAGTTATCTTTTTTAACAAATAGTAAGCATTTAGTAAAATAATAATAAATTCATGATTTCTTACCTTGATAAAACAAGTAGCTCTCAAACAAAGCCCCAGCATGATGTATGATGGTGAAATAAATCATTACCTGAGTGACAAGGAAGTCCAGTATTACCTTTATTCTAGAATATTAGTGAATGTAGTAAAAAAGATTTGTTTTTTTGGTTTGTTTGTTTGTTTTTTGGTTTTTTAGGCAAATGGTATACACTTCAAAGTATTTGAAACTATTTAAAACGTGGAAAGCCTAAAGCAGTATATCCAAAGTGTGGTCTGAGGCAGCAGCATCAATGTCACTTGAGAGCTTGTTACGGATGTAAACTCTTGGGTCCACCCCAGACCAAGTGAGTCAGGAACAGGATGAGGCCTAGCTATCTGCTTTGCAAAGTTCTTCAGGTGTTTGGATGAATGTTAACATTTGAGAGCCACTGTCCTAGAGAAACAACTCAAACACAAACAAAAGGGTTCACTCAGAAATTTAGACAAATACATTATCTTTCCTGTCTCCAGATGAGAGTTGGTAGAAAAACTAATGGGAAAATTTCACTCATTTTACTAAATAAAATAAACAAAGATAATCTCAAAAACTATAAATTTTGTTGATAAGTTTATAGAGAAGGTTTAAATAAAACAGAGGGACCTGCTTCCTTGGCTATTAAAACAAGTTTGAAGAAAAAATCCATTTTCTCCTAAACTGATCTATAAATTCAACATAATCCCATTAGGATTTTCTTTATTATGTGAAAAACAAAGTCATAAAGTTTCTCTAGAAGGAAATAGAGAGAAGGCAGGAAAATTCTTCTAAAGTATAAGAATATTCTATATACAAGATCATGTGATTTGCAAATAGAAATGGTTTTATTTCTTCCTTTTCAATCTGGATGTTTTCTTATACTTAAAATCCTAGGGACTGTATTAAACTGTTCATTTCTAATCTAGGCTAATGCTGTATTCTATCATTTTTTTCTAAGTATCTCTCTTAAAAGAAAATTCTTTAATTGGATTGAGATACAGATTATAATAAAACTTTTATATGACATATATATGTAATAAAACTTTTCATAACTAAATTGTTATTTTAAATGAGTTAGAGATTTTTAAGGCCTGAAGTATTGAAGAAATGCCAGGCCTCCAGGAAAATTACTGCTAA
Source organism: Lagenorhynchus albirostris (assembly GCF_949774975.1). Classification (NCBI taxonomy): domain Eukaryota; kingdom Metazoa; phylum Chordata; class Mammalia; order Artiodactyla; family Delphinidae; genus Lagenorhynchus; species Lagenorhynchus albirostris. The sequence continues at coordinate 156,142,648 of NC_083097.1, forward strand.
ACTATTAAGAAATATAAAATTCTACTGATAAACAAATTCTCCCAAAATAAAGGATGAAAGAAAACCTTTTTTTTGCCTTCTGAAGAAAATATAATGTTGCCATTAAAATGAATAAAGATGACTCACCAAAGGGGGAAAAAAATTACAGACTGTAGTCACTTATAAATAAGGAAACAGAAATTATACTTTAAATATTAGCAAACTGATTCCAATGCATTAAAAAATGACAAATTGCAATTGGAAACTGCATAAATGGTGTTGGCTAGTGTTGGATGAGGTCATTTTACATCCCTTTGGGGATAAAGGGTGAATCCACCAGGATGGCCATAGGCGATATATAAGAAAGGAGACACATTAAAGTAGAAATCTATCAAGGAGTGTATTAGTTTTCTAGGGTTGTATAATGAATCCCACATACTGGGTGCTTAAGCAATAGAAACTTATTGTCCCACAGTTCTAGAGGCCAAAAGTTCAAAATCAAAGTGACTGCAGGGTCAGTTTGTCCCAGGGCCATAAGAAAAGTATTTGTTTCAGGCCTCTCTCCTTCATAGACAGCCATCTTCTCCCTGTCTCTCCTCACATTGTCTTCCCTCTGTGCATGTCTAGCTGTCCAAGTTTCTCCTTTAAATAAGGACATCAGTTATATTAAATCAGGGCCCACCTTAATGACCTCATTTTACCTTACTCACATCTGTTAAAGACCCTGTCTCCAAGTACAGTCACATTCTGAGGTACTGACGGTTAGGTCTCTAACATATGAATTTGGGAGGACACAATTCAACCCATAATGGAGAAGGAATTAATAAGCAATTTAAAACTTGTTTTCTGAATCCACCTATGTTGATATGTTTCCTGCTGGAAACTGGAGTGAAAGCTGATGGGCGGCACAGCTCTTCTGACAGTGGAGGGAGCTCTGAAGAGAGCCATTGGTTCTGACGCTTGCTTGGAGCTGGTGTACTTGGTGCCCTCAGACACAGTGTACTTGGCCAGCTCACTGGGCAGGAGCAGGTGCATGCTGTCTGCACCTTTCTGGAAGTGATGGTCGAGCACCTATTACTAACGCACCAGGCAGGAACATGCTCAGAAAAGAATTCGTCTCTCTTAAAAAAGACTTCCCCCTCTTCAGACACCAATCACAACCTCAGGATGTCACCTGTGCTTCTGACTGACTGGTTATAGATCAGAGGCTTCCGTGACCCCCTCCTCAGGTTCAATTAATTGCTAGAGCAGCTGACAGAGCTCACAGGAACATTTTACTTAACTAGATTAACAGTTTATTATGAAAGAGTAAAACTCAGGGACAGCCAGATGGCAAGGCATGAGGGAAGGGGTGCAAAGTTTCCATGCCCTCTCCTAGTGCACCGCTCTCCCCAAATCTCCACATGTTCCCCAACCCTGAAGCTCTTGGAACTGTCCTTTTGGGTTTTTACGGAGGCTTCAGTACTAGGCGTGACTGATTAAACCATTGTCCACTGGCAACTGATTCAACCTCCAGCCCCTCTCCCCTCCCTGGAGGTGGGGGGAGTGGGACCCTCTAATCACATGGTTGTTGCCCTGACAACCAGCCCCCATCCTTAGGGGCTTCCCAAAATCACTCATAAAGATAACAAAAGACACCTTTATTGCTCTTATCACAGGAAATTCTAGGTGTTTTAGGAGCTCTGTGTCAGAAACAGGAACAAAGACCAAATATATACTTTTTACAATAAATCATAAGATCACACACACTTTCATTGGCCTTACTTTCAGGGACCCCACCAATTTCTCTTTGTGAAAATAGGAGAAAACTCCCCTCCTGGTTCTGGCCAAGGGAGGAGAAAAGCAACCATTGTGAAATGTACTCAGAATGTTCTCCACAACAGGGGAAGACAAGCAGAGCTTTATCCCACCAGGGAAGGGCATTTCTCTCACTCCATCCCCTCTCACCCTCCTGTCTCACCTAAAGAAGGCAAAACAGCTAAGAAATACCTGTGAAGGTCATATCCCAGGGACACAAGATCACCAAGAGATTGAGATTTAATCACAGCATTATGGCACACTCCCCCTGCTCACAGCCTACCACCACCCTAACACGGCTCTAGGATAATAAGAGCACATCAGGTTTGAGAGAGCTGTAAGAGGCAGACTGTATCTGAGACAGAGTTCTTAGAGAGGCTCAAAGACAACAGGACAGACAAAAATAAGGACCTCAGGAGAATTTAAAGCTTCTGGTGCCTTGAGTTAAAATCAACACTAAACACAGCCCAACTCTAGTCCAGACCAGCTCCAGTCCAGAATAACATAAATCCTCACACTCAAAGCCAATTAGCCATAGTTCATATTACCCAGTACATCATGTCCAGCTTTCAACCAAAAATACTAGCCACTTCAGAAGGCAAAAAAAGACATAGTCCAAATTCATAAAGAAGCATAGAACCAGACTCAGATATGACACAGGTGTTGGAATTATCTATCAGACCAGAATTTTAAAACTGTGATTAAGATGTTAAGGGCTCTAATGGATAAAGTGGACAGCATACAAGAACAGACAGACAATGTAGGTAGAGAGATGAAAATGCTAAGAAAGAATCAAAAGGAAATGTTAGAAATTGAAAACACTAACAAATGAAGACTGCCTTTGATGAGCTCATCAGTCAACTGTCTATGATCTAGGAAAGAATCGGTGAGCTTGAAGAAATGTCAATAGAAACCTCCCAAACTGACATCTAAAATGAAAAAATAATAGTAACAATAAATAGAAAACAGAATATTCAAGGACTGTGGGATAATTACAAAAGGTGTGGCATACATGTAATTAGAATAGCAGAAGGAGAAGAGAGGAGGGATAGAAGAAATATGTGAATAATGGCTGAGAATTTTCCAAAATTAATGATGGAGACTAAACCACACATCCAGGAGGTTCAAAGAACACCAAACAGGATAAATAGCAAAAAAACTATACCAAGGCACATCATATTCAACTACAGAAAATAAAATATGAAAATATCTTTAAAGAACCAGAGAGGGAGAAAACATTTTAACTACAGAGAAACAGGATAAGACTTCTCATCAGAAATTATGAAAGCAAAAATGTGTAGCATGAAATATGTAAAATGATGATATAAAAAAGTCACCAATCTAGAATTCTGTATCCAGCAAAATTATTCTTCAAAAGTGAAGGAGAAGTAGACTTTCTCAGACAAACAATAATGGATGGAATTTCACCAGTAGACCTGCTTTGCAAGAAATGGTAAAAGGAGTTCTTCAAAGAGAAGGAATATGATGAAGGTCAGAAACACAGATCTACATAAAGAAAGGAAGAGTATTAGAGAAGGAATAAGTGAGGGAAAAATAAAATCCTTTATTTCTCTATTCTTAATAACTGATAACTGTTCAAATAGTAACAGCAATAATATATTGGATGATAATGACAGCAATGTTATAAGGGATGGAAGGGAGGAAATGGTAATACTCTATTATTCCTGTTTCTAAGTTACCTGCACTACCCATGAAATGAAATAGTGTCATTTGAAAGTGAACTGAGATTGGTTATAAATCTGTATTTCAAACTCTAGGAAATCACTTAAAAAAGCTTAAAAAGAAGTATAATTGGTATGCTAAATTGAGGATAGGGTATGGAATCATATCACAGTACAGCCATGAAAGAGATCTCTAAATATCCTTAACGCCCATAACCACTCTCAAATGACAGCAGTTACAAGTCTTCCCCAATTAGAAGTTGTTATTTAATGCACTGATAAAAGTGTACATTTATAACTATCTGACAAATTTATATATATTTTGATAACTTATTTCAATATAATTGATTCTTTGCAATTTATTTTATGCATTTAAAAACATTCTGAAGCATTTTACTTTATGCATTAAAAATATTTTTAAATATTATGAGCTTTATCAAAATACCAGAGTGGTTCATAGAACCAAAAAAAGAAAAAAAAACGATTAAAATTCTTGCCATCTATTAAAACTAAACAAAAGTGAAAACTCCTAAAAAAAGAAAAAGTTACAAAGGCTCATTAGGAAGGGTATTTAAGATGTGACAGAATTCTTTCTTACCATCGAGGCAGTGGGGGTTCACTACAGTGGAGATAACCTCAAGCTGAACCTCATAAAATGGATATAGACACAATGGAGACCCCATTATAAGGAACTTGGCTGGGAGAGTTTTTAAATTGGAGAATGGGTGCTTCAGAGGAACTTTCATGCTTCATGCATTCTATGGATGCTCCAAGGTGGGTGATGATGTGAGGGAGCAGGGTGGACCCCATCCGCCCATACTGAGTGTCATCTTCTCTTGGGGTCCTTGTTATCAGGCCAAATGCGGAGTGCAAGCTTCTAGAAGTTTCTTCCCTCCTTGGCCCATAGAGGAGGAGGAGAGTGCTGAGGAAAAACAAGGGAGCTGTGCACGGAGGTGCAACACCCACGATAACGCCAACTGGAAGCCAGACCCGACGCCCACCCCAACCCAGACCAGCTCAGCCTGCAAGCTGACTGGCGTGCTCCAGGACGCCAACCTGACTGTGGGGTCAAGCCCATGCAAAGCAAAAACAAGGGGCAGGCGCCTAAGCAGAATGCCTCACGGACCAATCAGAGCTTACCCTGTCATCACGCTGCCCGGCACCTGGCCAATGGGAAGGTGGCAGCCTATATAAAAGCAGGCAGGCTCGGGCTTCCTTGGTGGCGCAGTGGTTGAGAGTCTACCTGCGGATGTAGGGGACAGGGGATCGTGCCCCGGTCCGGGAGGATCCCACGTGCCGCGCAGTGGCTGGGGCCGTGCGCCATGGCCGCTGAGCCTGCGCGTCCGGAGCCTGTGCTCCGCAACGGGAGAGGCCACAGCAATGAGAGGCCCGCGTACCGCAAAAAAAAAAAAAAAAAAAAGAGGCAGTCAGGCTTGCCACTTACGCGTCAGGGAGCAACTGAGGAGGCTGTAACAGCCCCTTGGGTTCTTGGGATAGCAGAGAAATGGCACGAACAAAGCAGACGGCGCGGAAGCCCATTGGCGGCAAAGCACCTCGCAAACAACTGGCTACCAAAGTAGCTCGGAAGAGCGCGCCAGCCACGGGGGGCGTGAAGAAGCCGCATAGGTGCTGGCCGGGCACTATAGCACTGCGCGAGATTCGTCACAACTGGAAGTCCCCAGAACTTCTGATTGGTAAGTTACCCTTCCAGCGCCTGGTCCGGGAGATTGCGCAGGACTTTAAGATGGACCTGCGTTTCCAGAGCTCGGCTGTAAGGGCACTGCAGGAAGTCTGTGAGGCATACCTGGTGGGTCTTTTTGAAGACACCAACCTATGTGCCATCCATGCCAACCGTGTCACTATTATGCCCAAGGATATTCAGCTGGCACGCCATATCCACGGAAAATGTGCCTAAACTGCGCAAGCAGCCGTTGATCTCACCCCAAAAGCTATTTTAAGAGCCACTACCTGCTCACAAAGGGCACTGTGCACGAACCAAGTAGCGGGTGCCTTTCTCTCCAATAAACCAGAGGCCTAGCTAGCTGTGTGTCAGCGTAGTCCCCTATTGGGTTTTGTTTTTGTTTTTGTTTTGCGGTACGCGGGCCTCTCACTGTTGCGGCCTCTCCAGTTGCGGAGCACAGGCTCCGGACGCGCAGGCTTAGCGGCCATGGCTCACGGGCCTAGCCGCTCCGCGGCATGTGGGATCTTCCCGGACCGGGGCACGAACCCATGTCCCCTGCATCGGCTCTCAACCACTGCGCCACCAGGGAAGCCCCTTATTGGGGTTTATTGATATGAAATCACTGGTTAGTTCCTAGTGTTTGAAGACGAAGAGATTTTCCCTTGCAAGTTAACCTTCAGAACAATAGCTGATCATTTTGTGTGCACCTGGTAACAAGTTTTCCAACCCCATAGAACAGTCTAAACTTGCTGAGAAACCCTACAACCACAGAGGTTCACCATGCTCCCAATAGTTGAGCTGTTTGGAGACAACCTGAGCATGGGTTTGAGGAAAAGAGTGTAAAGATTGCTTTTTTCCTACGTTGGTGCTGCTTGGAAGCTTTTATTGAGGCTTTATTAAGTTGATAAAAGCGAAGCACTGTCAGGTCTCTAGTCATACAAAGGGGACAAAATCCATTCCCTACTGTCCCTGTTTGGTCTGCACTTTCAGGATGCTTACAGCTGAGTGAAGGAAGTCTGTATGTAGAAGCAGTTAACATGCAGTGTGCTTTAGTGATAGCTCAATGTTGTCAGTATGCAAGAATGGGTTTCTGAAGTTTCTTTGAGCCCAGTTTGTTATCCAGTAGACTTAATATTCAAAATCTTCATCAATTAAAATAGTGCACACAAAACTTTTTATTTAAAAAAAATTTTTTTAATAAATTATTTTATTTATTATTTTTGGCTGTGTTGGGTCTTCGTTGCTGCACGCAGGCCTTCTGTAGTTGCAGCGAACAGGGGCTACTCTTCATTGCAGTGCATGGGCTTCTCATTTATTGTGGTGGCTTCTCTTGTTGTGGAGCACGGGCTCTAGGCACGCGGGCTTCAGTAGTTGTAGTGCACGGGCTCTAGAGCGCAGGCTCAGTAGTTGTGGCACATAGGCTTAGTTGCTCCGCGGCACTGTGGAATCTTCCTGGACCAGGGCTTGCACCAGTGTCCCCTGCATTGGCAGGTGGATTCTTAACCACTGCGCCACCAGGGAAGCCCAGTGCACACGAAACTTTTGAAGATTGAAACTAGTATCTTTTAAGTTTTAGAGTATATGTAAGTTAATGGGTGACAAGTCTTTGAAGGGCCATCTAAAAGCCAAGAGTGTCCAGGGACAGCTGTGTTCTGGTTCTGAAGTCAGTTCTAACCTTCAATACTAGACTCCTTTTAAATAAACCCAGGCCTGAACTCTGTGCCTTTTTTGTGCTTTATGAAGTCTTTATCTTGCAAGGAACAGACTCTTGAATTCATATGATACACCTAAAGAAAGCACCAAATCCTGACTGGATCTGCACATCACCTGGTGACCCGAAAGTAAAGATTTCCTGGAATGACATGTGGAATTGAAGCTTTTCCAGGATATCCAGACCAGGCCTGTTGGAAGTTGGTCGCCAAGCCTTTGGTGGTGACATACTGCAGATTATCTCCAATATCTATGATCTTGGTAACATATGGATTTCAGATTTAAAGTTCCTGAGAGATCTCCCTCCTACCCCTCCTTTTTACTCAAATGTGACCTTAATAGGTTTCCAATCTGTGCACTTTCTTTCTAATGTGAAAGAAAGGACCCAGGAACGGTCCTTCCTGACATTGAGACAAAAAGTCACTGAAACTAAAAAACCTGACTCTTGATCAGCAGTGTTTTCAGAGAAAGATCTTGATCAAAAGGGAGTAAAGTAAAAAATTAATAAACCGAAACCTCAATTAAATAGAGTTAGGAGACCAGAACAGGGAGCTGTCATGTCCTGAGATGGTAGCAGAGCCCAGCAGGAAAAAGACTCCTCTTCTTTCCCTGCAAGGACTCAGGCAATGGAAAGACATGGACTCTTTTTTCTTTCTTTTTTTTTTTTTTTACTATAACCCTTCCAACTTCCTTTTCTCTATAAAAGCATTCATTCTCTTTCCCTTACCTTGTGGGCGTCTTGCACAAGGCTCACCACAGTTGCAGACCCAGGATTGCAATTCTCTGCTGATCCAGAACAAACCCATCTCTGCTGAAGAAAACCAGTTTATGTGTTTCAGGTCAGCAAGTTAAAAGGAAGTCACTAGGGTGGTCTGGGCCCTAATCTCACGTGACTGGCACGCTTAAAAGAAGAGGAGATTATGACGTACAGAGGGTCGTGTGGTGACACAGGGAGAAGACAGTTGTAATATTGTGATTTACAATTAGAAATATATATTTGGTCTTCCTCCCCATTCCTAGTACAGAAATCCTAAAACCTTTGGAATTTCTTAAGTAATTAGAGTGATAATGGTGTCTTTTGTTACTCATAGCAAGCCCCTTTCAATCACAACAGAGTTTATGTTAATGAGGTGATTTTGGAAAGGATAAGGGCTGGTTCACAGGGGAACCAACCCTGTCATTAGAGGTTTGGAACCTTCATTCCCACCTTGACCTCCAGGAAGGCAAGAGCAGCTGGAGGTTGAGTTCGACCACCAAGAGCCAGTGATTCAGTCAACTGTGCCTATGTAATGAAGGCTCCATGATAATCCCTGTAGTACTACTGGAGATTTTCTAGGTTGGTTAACAAGAACTCATACACGTGCCGGAAGGGTGGTGCACCACAACTCCGTGGGAACAGAAGCTCCTGCATTCAGGACCTCACTCTGTATCTCTTTATCTGGCTGTTGATTTGTATCCTCTAATATCTTTTATAATAAACCAGTAATCTAGTGAGTAAACGGATTTCCTGAGTTCTGTGAGCAACTCTAACAAATTAATTGAACCCAAGGAGGGGTCATGGGAATTTCCATCGGTTGGTCAGAAGTACCGGTGACAACTTGGACTTCTGATTGGCATCTGAAGGGGGAGGAGTCTTGTAGGACTAAGCCCTTAACCTATGGGGGGGTCTGATACTATCTCCAGGTGGATAGCATCAGAATTGAGTTGAATTGTAGACACTAGCTGGTGTCGAGGATTGCTTGGTGGTGTGCGGAAACACCCCCTCCAACACACACACAGAAGTGTGTTTTTCCATAGCAACTACTGTCTACATGCCAAGGAGAGAGGAGGCCTCAGGAGAAACCAGGACTGCTGACACTTGCATCTCAGACCTCCAGCCTCCAAGACAGGGAGACAATAAATGTCTGTTGTTTGAGCTGCCCTGTCTGGGGTATTTGTTACATAGCCTGAGCTGGCTAATAAATTTTAATAATTACAATTAAAATTAGTGTTAGTATTAGTTATTTCCCTCCCTCCCACCCAGTGGTGGATTTTTGGCTTTGGGGACAAAAGAGATTTTTTTTTCACTCTTGCTCTAGTGGACAGAGCTGAAAAATCATGAGACTCTGGAGCTGTTGGTCACAGCTTTTATTGTCATGTGGAAAAAATCAGAATAAAACAGCAGGCACTGAAATAGCAGAGATGGGAGATGAAAGACAGAGAAGGCTGGTGCTAGGGACTATGATCTCATTGTTCCGGGGGGGGGCGGGGCCTGCTTGCTGAGAGCCCTGATATCCTTTGATAAATGTACCACACTTTTAACCCAGTTCAAATTGGGGTTTGTCCTTTGCAACCAAGAGTCCTAAGAAATATAACACTGTCCTTATTGTGACATACGGTGACTGGATTGCTTTACTCTCATGATTCACAATTACATAAGATAAAGTATTTAAAATGCATTCTAACTTGAGTACAGCGAGCCCTGGTGGCCAGTGCCTAGAGGGCCCCATGAAAGGAAGGGCAGTGGTGGTGCTAGGAGTCCGCCCTGACTACATGCACACCTGCACTTGTTGGAGAAATATAATTAAAAACAAATTTAAAGTGAGAAGAGAAAGAAAATAGTTTATTCTTCAGTAAGCACAAAACCAGAACGTGATGTACATCACCGGCAACCTAAGAGACTACAAAGACAGAAAGAAGTCTCGTTCTTTTCTAGAGCTGAGTACACGCAACCCATTCAATACTTCAGGCACAGTTTGCAATTTGGAGCCAGGTGATGGCTGAAGTTAAGCTCATTTCCTCTGGGGAAGTGGGGAGGTGTGATTATGAAGAGGATCAGAATATGCCACCCCAAAATATGCCACTTAGGCACGTGGATTATTTTGAGTTGATGGTAATTGAGAATCAATAGATGCAGAAAGACACCTTCTCAGAGCTTCCCTTATCTAACTAAAAGCAGAAACTTCTGAGAAATTAGGACTGCCATAAAGCCCCTCCCTGGGGGAGTTTTATGGGCATGAAGAAGATGGAAAGTTGCACCAAGATGAGTGCACAAACAAACCTCATTAGACAACACTTACCTGCCATACATTTCCTACTCACCTTCTCACAATGTAACACCTTTTGGTAAAATGGTATATAAGCTTCTGACTCTAGCCACTTCTTGGTTTTCACTTTTCTGTGAGTGCCCCCAAGCATATAAAAGTATTAACATCAGTAGAATTTGTATGCCTTTTCCCCTGTTAATCTGTCTTTTGTCATGTTTGCAGGTACTGAATCTAAGAGGGTAGAGGAAAAGTTTTTTCCTCCTCTACAATTACATTTCAGAGATGGCTTCCGGGTGCTTGGGGAAACATTCCTGAGATGTGAGACTGACAAGGTTAGCCACTGAAAAGATTTATATACATTTGAAAAGGACAGAGGGAGAAATTAGGAAACAAAAGGGAGATGGGAGTGGGGGGAAAGTGTCCCCTTAATTTCAACAGGCAGAATTAAGCCTCTTATTTTTAATTTGTATTTTCCCTTATACATCAGTTCTCTGCCTGTTGCCCTCATACCAGCGTGATGTGGGATATTCAAGAAGTATTTGTAAAAATGCTGCATCAGCCCCAGACGTTCATGCTCTGTTTGGACGCCCCAGGTTATTGGGATGAGAAATATATCACCTTCATGATAAACTAATTGGAAACAATCTTAATAGCTTCAAAAGGGAAAACTGTGAAGTCATTAAGAAGAATCAGATAGTTCTTACATGTCTTGATAAACTGTCAGGTTTAACAAAAGGCAAGTTGTAGAACAGCATGCATAATATGTCATCATTCAGATAAAAATAATAATTAGATGATTGAATATGTACCTCTTGAAGAATATACAAGGAATTCAATCTTAAAAGGGAAACTAGGAACTGAGAAAACCCCCGATTGAGGGAGACTCAAATTTCACTATAAACCTGTTGGAATTCTTAAGTTTTATACCATTTCTATGGTTTCCTTTCTGAAAATACATAAAATATTTAAGTCACATCAGCAATGTAAATTCTGAAACATGTCTTATTTCTACTTTTACAAGGTAAGTATCATTCAAAATTACAGAACTCTTTACCTGAATAAAACCGATCCGGGTACATTTTTAAACAAAAGGCCAATGTCTGCTTTATCAGATGTTCCTTTTCCTGTTTTATGTCTAACAGACAACACCATGAAGTTACTTAAAATAAGAATCAGCTTCCCCCTTACTGTCACCAGTGGTTACTCAGCCAACAGGTCTTCCTGAGCTTTCACAGACCACTTCTCCTCCATGGCACCTGCAGAAGACTTGTGCCTTGAGGTCACAGAATAACGGGCCTGATTTACACCATGAAGCCCTCCTTCAAACTAAGTTTGGGGCCAAAATCTGAGGTTCTCCTCCTCCTGAGTTACGTGCCGCCCAGTATCAAGAACTGTTACTTCCTTTTTACTTCAGAGACTTTATAGAACCTTCTTCTAAATTTATTTTTATTGAGATATAATTGGCATATAACAGTGCATAAGTGTAAGGTGTAGATTTGATACATTTATATATTGCAATATAATTACTGCCGTAGCACTAGTTAACACCTCTATCACATCACATAATTAGCAGTTCTTATTTGTGGACGGAACAATGAAGACCTAATCTCTTGGGACTTCCCTGGCAGTCCAGTGGTTAAGACTCCACACTTCCAATGCAGGGGGCGTGAGTTCAATCCCTGGTGGGGGAACTAAGATCCCACATGCCGTGCGGCGTAGCCAAAAAATAAAAACAAAAATACAAAAAATCTTAAAAAAAAAAAAGACCTAATCTCTTAGCAACTTTAAATTTATAATACAGAATTGGTGACCATAATCACTAAACAGTGCATTAGATCTCTAGAACTTATTTATCTACTGGTTACAAGTTTATACCTTAAATAGCATCTCCCCCCACAGAACGTTATGGGCAACTCCCCTTCCCTCTCCACAGGAGCTGCACCCACAAGCTGGGAACTGCAATTCAGGCAGAACAGAGTTTTTCCAATGGGTCGCCCCCTGCCTGCCCCCCGCCTTATGAGGACATATGGGTTGCCTGTCTAATTGACCCCACCAGGACCTCTCTGATTGCCCACCTGCCTGGTCCTTGAGAAGGAATGCAGGTAGAAACTGGAACAAAGCAGAGGAAGGAGCCCTGGCTCACATTCATCACTTACCAGGTACAGAGAGTGCAAACTGAACAGAGGGGCACAGTGGCTCTGGCTGTGACGAAGAGCCTCCAGAAGTGGGTAACACCAGATCCCTAAACAGGAAAATCCATTAGTTGTCTAATAAAAACAACTTTGGACCATCATGGACTGAAGGTTCGTGTATCATCTTGCTGTCTTTTCTTTTGTCCCGGGAGACCCTGCACAGCTCCTCTGCTGGGAGTTCGCTGTTGCAGTGAGCCCATACACACAACAGGGGTGTCCTCCGTGTTCTCAGGCTGCCTGGCTGGGATGTCCACTGGGTTGCCACCACTTCCTAAGGTAGCTGAGGCCCCAATAGATGCTGCCAGCCATCACTAAGGAGCCCTGTGTCTCGGGTCCCAGTGGCTCAAAATAATTAAGGGCTTTGCGAAGCCAGAGGGTGACCTACTGGCATTTTCTGGAATAACTGGCTTTGAGAGCTGGTGAACCCCATCCTGGCAGTTGGCAATGTTCCAGATGCTAGAGGCCATGAACTGGCCTCCTGAGAGAGGACACGTTACAGTGAAATCCCCAAGAGGCTGAAGGGGATTGGGACGTGCCACCCCGAAATATGCTCCTTTGGCATATTGATTTTGAGCTGGAGGCAATTGAGAAACAACAGATACAGGAGGAGCTCTCTGTCCTCCCTCTCTCTGCCTATAAGCAGGGCAGAAGTTTCCCATTTTTAAAGAAAATTTCCATGCGTAAAGGTGCCCCCTCTCTTATACCAAAAAAAGGAGAGGGACTCATCACCTGAGATGGGACTGAGATGAGTCTGCATAAACAACCTTTATCTGTCATTAGTGCCTCCCATACATTTCCTTAGTTACCTTCCCACAACCCCCCTCCCCCAGAATTCCAGACCCCCTTTCCTTGGTCTAGTCGCTTCTCCACAATTTAGTGTCCTTTGTTAAAATGGTATAATGGCCCCAGGGTCTAACCACCAATTTGTGTTTTCAGTTCTTTCTAGGAAGCTCCCATACATAATTAAAAACATAAGAAAATTGGATGCTTTTTCTTCTATTAATCTGCCTGATGCCAGTTTAATTCATAGACCTCAGGAAAACATAAGAGGATGGGGGGAAAGATTTTTTCCCCTCCCCTACAAGGCCCACGATGCACAGGCAGTGGACGTGAGAAATAACCTTTGCTGTGGTGTATCTTCAGAATATGGGCCAGTTTGTTATTATAACAAAATCCCGACAGATATGGCAGGCTCTGTGGTAACTACAGAGAAAAACAATCATGTTAGTGAGATATCCGGAAACCAGGCCAAGTTAAGAATGGTGGCAGCAGTGCAGGTATTATGGTTGAAGCATGGACAACCTGCTAGGGGCCAGTGGGGAAGGTGTGGGGTGGATAACAAAGTGGATACCTCCAGATACTTGAAGGACTGGCTACACGAGGCAGAAGAAGGAGAGGATTACTCTGTTATTTCAAAAGGCAAAACTGGGGCTTCCCTGGTGGCGCAGTGGTTGAGAGTCCGCCTGCCGATGCAGGGGACGCGGGTTCGTGCCCCGGTCCGGGAAGATCCCACATGCCGCAGAGCGGCTGGGCCCATGAGCCATGGCCGCTGAGCCTGCGCGTTCGGAAAAATTAAAAAAAAAAAAAAAAAAAGGCAAAACTGGAACCAGGCCTGGAAGTTGCAGGGCTGCAGACGCTTGACCTAAGCCCAGTCCCACCAGATTCCCGAAGGAGGACAGGCACACATCTTTTTCACTAGGAGGTGGGTACCTGTCTTGAGGATAATTGCATAAAGGATTCCACTTTTGCAAGGCGAGTAGACCAAAATCCCACAGCTCTGTGGAAATGACACCCCAAAGCGGTAGTGAATGTACTTAAAATGTCCCCTATATTATATTCCATAAAATACCAACTTTAAGGTTTACAGGAATGCTGATGGTTCTCCCGGTCATTTTGGACATCACTGCAAAGTATGCAAATGGCCGTCAGCTCCCACAAACCAGAGGGCAGCTTGCAGTGCCCCCAAAGTCTTAAAGCAAGTTCAAGCTTTATTAATGGCAAAGACTCTCCTCCTTGACCAAACTCCAGCCAGGCTCCTCTGAGCCCTCCTCAACAAGGCCTGGACCTTGGACGTCTGTGTTCATTCTGGCCGTGCCCTTAGCAAGGGTCATGTTAAGTCAGTTTAGTAAGATGTGCCCCCAACCCGCGATGTCTGATCTAGTTCTTCATTCCCCACCTTTGGTGTATACATACATCCTTGTCCTGCCTTGAGCAAGAATCCTGTTAGGCCAGTGATGTAGACCACTTGATGGCCTCCCAAAATTTGTATATTGAAATCTAACCCCCAAGGTGCTGGTATGAGGAGGTGGGGCCTTTGTGGGAGGTGTTTAGGCCAGGAGGGTAGAGCTCTCATGAATGGGATTACTGACCTTATAAAAGAGACCCCAGAGAGCTCCCTCATCCCTACAACCACGTGGGGACACAGTGAGAAGGCCGGTCCATGAACCACGAGGTAGGTTCTCACCAGACACCAAATCCGTCAGCAACTTGATCTTGGACTTCCAGCCTCCAGAACTGTGAGAAATAAATGTCTGTTGTTTACGAGCCACCCCATCTATGGTATCCTATTACCACACACTGAACAGACTAGGACAGGCAGTTAAGCAAGAATCCCCCTGGTGGATGGAATTTTCACATACTGATGTATGGAGAAGTCATTCTGGCTTATATATGACTTAACTTGAATTTTATGCTAACTAGAACAGCCCGTTTGCAGTCTATCAAACATACATTGTACAACTGCTTCAGTCATTAAAGAAAAAAAGTGCACTGATCAGAAGTAAAGAATGTCCATTTAAAAGATAAAGATTATTTAATCTTTAGTCTTCCTTGGGATGCCAGTACAAGCACTCCTTTGATGATAAGACTCCCTTCCCAGGCACCAAAGCCCTACTGACTCACTGCTGATCTGGTTTTATTTTTTAAACCTTGAATGAATGTACCCGCTATCTGTTTGATGTTCTTTGATCGGACAAGATACAAAACGATGCTGGAAAACAGGCTTCTCCAGAGCAGTTCCTCAGAGCTACCCGAGAGGCTATCTCCCAGGTTATAGTCTTCAGTTTGGCTGAAATAAAGCTCTTTTCTATTCTTATTATAGATTGTTTATTGATTATTTCTGTCAACACCCCCTTCTCACTGATGTTTCCTCTTAGTAATTTTCCATCCACTCACCGTCTACAAATCCCAGCTGTCTTTGTAGTATTCAGAGTTGAAGTCAGTTCTATACTGAGGTCTCTTTCCCCTCTTACAATAGTACTGGATGAAATCTGTCTTTACCACCTTTAAGTAGGGTCCGGCTTTATCTTTGACAATAACCTTTGAAATGGATTCGAATATGTCATCCAAAATATGCCTGTTTTGTGCCAGTCTCAGCCTGACAAGAGTAATGCTATTGGCTAGAAATGCCAGGGGGTGGGGCGGGGGGCACTCCCTGAGCCTGGTGAGGTTCCCACAGAGCCCCTTCCAAACTAGTGTTACAACTGGACCCATCCTTGTGGGTTTTATTATGATTTTGCAAGATGCTCTTCAGCAATAAGTATTAGGAAACTTTGAAGAAAAAAAGAATTTTTCACTTACAGTTCTTGGAGCATAGAAGGCATGTGGTGGGTGGCGGGAGAGAGAACACGAATGGCCTGGTGGCCTTGTTCTGCTTTCATTGGGGTCAAGGGTAGGGGCCTAGTGTTTTATTAGTTCACTCTTTATTGATGAAGTTAAAACATAAGAGCAAGAATTTAGTCACAGGAAGAAGAAAAAGAAAGAAAAGGAGAAAAACCAAAGAAATAAAACCCAAGCAGCCCAAATGGCCAGTTAACTAAATCAACCAGGATCGCTAAAATAAAGAAGCCTCTCGGGGGGCGGGGGCAGGAGTTCGGAGGGGCCTGCTCAAGTCCTGGCTCTTTATCTAGTCATGTGGCTGGCTGTATATTTATCTGAGATAGGCTTCAGAACGCCCCCTTTGAAGGGGACGCCTCAGCAATCGAAGTTTAAGTCAGGCACTTACATTGCATACATCGCAAAACGAGAGGGTAACTGTCAGAGCTTACACCACAATGCTTCTTGGCCATAGGATAATTTTGAGCTGAAGTCAACTGAGATAAAACAGACACAGAAGGAGCTCTCTGCTCTCCCTCTATCTGCCGAAAAGCAGGGCATAAATACCCCTTGCATAGGTGTCCCCCCACCCCGTACCAGAAAAAGGAGAGCACCAAAGAGGATGATCCCACCTCAACACTGAGGTGAGTCTGCAGAAGCAAAACTTGCTAAATAACCCCTACCTGTCATTCCTTTCCCCATATATTTACCTTCCCATCACACCATGCCAAGAAGCTCAAGCTTCCTTCTTTTTTCTTGTTACTTCTCCACCATTTATCTCCTTTGTTAAAATTGATATTTTTGCCAACTAAAAATTGGCACTTGCCATTTGCCTCTACAAAGATTGTCACTTGCCAACGCAGTCGCTGACCTTCAACACACCCCGAGAGGAGTTCAGGGTGGAGATCAGGAATGAGGCACTTTGTGCTCTGGGGAAAACTGGCAGAACAGACCTTTGGACAGTTAGATATTTTCAGGAGAAGATTATGAGCCCAAATTCTTGCATCTTGTATCTAGAAAAGCACTAAAATCATTAACAGAGACATCTGCTCCTCATGACTAGCAGCAACCTTCCGCCAAAATACTTGCTTTATTGCGTGTATCCCCCTTCACCAAAATCACATATATACTGACTCCCCATATCCCCGCTTCTTTGGAGCAGTTCCTCAGATCTATCTGAGACACTGTCTCCCAGGCTATAGTCCTCATTTTGCCCCAAATAAAACTTAACTCACAACTCCCACATTGTGATTTTTTTTTCAATCTAAATATAAGCCCTTGAGTCTGGTTTTTTTTTTTTATGGTGGGTGGGGTCAGTTCTTGTCTGTGAAGCCCCCATGCACATTAATTTTAAAACAATTAACATCAAATAAAATGTGTATCCTTTTCTTATTATTCTGTCTTTTATCAGTTTAGTTCACATGTCCTTGAGATGGTAGGGGAAACAATTTTCCTTCCCTACATCTCAGAAGAATAAATGCTACAAACACATCAAAATCATCATTTGAAAGTTTATATTTCCTTTTATATTTAGTTTTGTGTATTTCCAAAAAAAGACTGTTTGATTTTAAATTTTTGGTTTCTGTCCCTCTGGCTAAAAGTGGCAAATATGGATGGAAACAAAACCCCAAAATAAAATGATTCAAACTTTACAAAAGTAATTAAGTAGAAAAAAGAGCTAGAAATGAAATTGTAAGTCCATGTCATCAGGCATGAAGTGATGTGAGGCTCCGAAGGCCACAGGCTCAGGCACCCAAGTGTTGCAGGAAGAGGGACCCCTTCCAGGGCCCAAGAGTGGGCTCTTGTCTAACACTCAGAAATGAATTGTCCAAGGAGACACACGTGCTGACAAAGCAAGAGGCTTTATTGGCAAGGGGCATCAGGGTAAGAGAACACAAGAGAACTGCTCTGCCACAAGGCTCGCAGGCTCAGGTTTTATGGTAATGGAGTTAGCTTTCCCGGTTGTCTCTGGCCAGTCATCTTGCTTGTGCCCATATTTGGTCTGACTCAGGGTCCTTCCTGGTGGTGCACACATCTCTCAGCCAAGATGGATTCCAACGTGATTTCTGGGAGGTTGGCAGGACATGTTATGGGCTGGTGTCTCCTCCCTTCTTCTGTCCCCTCCCGAATCCTTCTGGCTGGCAGTAGCTTATTAGTTCCGTGTTCCTTTTGGGGACCTTCTGTTGCGAGATAACTCATGCAAGCAGTTATTATGCTGCCTGGCCAGGGCAGGTGGTTTCAGTTAATAGTTCCCTAACACAAGTACTCCTTAGTCTTACCCACTGGTTTTTCATCCAACTTCTGCTCGGATCCATGACCTTCCTCTACTGTCTCCAGGCACCACAGCCTGAGCTGATTCTCTGCAGCTAGCTCTCCTGCCAGGCCGAGCTCTCCACACAGGAAGGGTGAGGGGACCACCAAGGACAGCTTCGGGGTGGGCAGGAAACCACTGCCCCACCTGTGGTCTCAAAATGTTCCTCTGGAAACCACTGGGCTGAGAAGATGGTCTCTCCCCCGGTCAGACAAGCCCTGATCTAACAGCAGCTTCACACCAGTTGGAGACTGAACATACAAACATCGGTCAGATCATATATAAAAACAGAACTATGACCCACAACGTGCAGCAGTCTTGTCTTAATCTGCTCTGACTGCTGTAACAAAATACCATGACAGGGTGTCTAATAAGCCACAGACCTTTATTTCTCACAGTTCTGGAAGGTGGAATCCAAGATCAAGGCACCAACAGATTCGGTGTCTAGGGAGGGCCTGCTTCCTGGTGTACAGACAACCATCTTCTTGCTGTGTCCTTACCTGATAGAAGGGGCAAAGGAGCTCTCTGGGGTCTCTCTTATAAAGGCACTAATCCCATTGATGAGGGCTCCACCCTCCTGACCTAATCAACCTCCCAAAGGCCCCATCTCCCAGGGGCTAGGTTTCAACATATGAATTTTAGGGGCACACATTCAGTCTATAGTAAACCTGTCCAGGAAACCAAAATACACTCTACATTAACCAGCCCAGGAAGCCAGCCTGCTGCCAGTCAGACTTGTGGGACATCAGACTGCTATCTCTAGCGACAGTCCAGGACACTCCACTGCTAGTCAGCTGCTCCAGTTCCCCAGACCCACAACCTCCATCAGGGCACAGATGAAACCTTCTCTTTTTCCACAAGGAAGTTCTCGCACCCCACTGATTGTCTCTGAATTGCTGCCAAGGGACGGTGGCCATCTCCCTTGCTGCAGAGAGCTATGAATAAACACCCTCTGCTCGCTCTCATTTGGGTTGTTTCCATTGACTTCCACGTTGGAAAGAGAATAGGGGGTGTTGTGGGGAAGAAGCTGCCTCTGGGAGGATGCATGCTCTGTGCTATGACCTGGACCATTTGGGTCCATGTGTCCTTCTGAGCAAGTGGCATGGTGTCACAGCCAGTAGTAGAAGCTCATAAGGGACCAGCAGCCTCCCTGCTGGGCCTCCAACAAGCTGCACAGGTGATGCTGGGCCAAAATCCACACCCTCCCTGCCTCAAATTCTCAACAGTGACCAAAGGCTCTCCAGCCCTGTTGCAGGTTCAACGGTCTTTCCAGTTCTTCAAAACTTTGCTTCTGCAGTACCTGCAACCACACCCACACCTGTACACGATATCCTCGGCAAAGACGTGAGTCTGAATCTGATCACCATTAGTTCTCTACTTTTGCTGCACATTAATGTTGGGGAAATATAATACACAACGAAATCTGCTCCCAACCCAGAAAACCTCTCCATAAAGAGAGAAGAGAAAAAAAATTTTTTTGTTATTGAATGAGCATTCAATCAGAACATGATGCTGATCACAAGCAATAGCTAAAGGGACTTCAGAGCTGGAAGGGAACCTCACCCTTTTCTATGGCTAAGTGGATACAACCTATTACTTTCATGTCTTCACAGTAATGTTGCTAATTTTCTCCTACAATTATGATCAAAGGTGATTTGAAGTCAGATGGCAAGTTAGACCCATCTCCTCCCAGGCCTCTGGGAAATGATTACATTTCAGGCATGCTCCTGGGTCCTTGAATCATTCCTGATATGTGAGATGGGCCAAGAGGCTTATTTAGCCCGTAAAAAGATGTACACACATTTGAAAAGGACAGAGAAAGAAATGTTTTAAAAATTCTGTGATTCTATTTTCTAAATTGAAAGAAATCATCAGCCCAGAATCACCTTACATGCAGAGGAGGTTCAGGAACTTCCAGGGAATTCGAATTAGCAACCAGTATTCCTTCATTCAACAAGCTGCCTGGCCCGCACCCCCATTCACTGCCCTGGCACACACAGGGCGGAACCTTGAACCACCAGACTCCATCCTAGAGACGTTAAAGAAACAAGCAACACACCTCAGCCAGCCACGCCTGAGCGGGGAGAGCGTAGCTGCGGGAGCTGCAGGAGACCTGGGGCCTCCTACGGACCAGCGACCCCCTTCATCTTCCCCAAAGGGGTGCCTGAGCCCTGCTGCCTCTTCCGTCCTCACGTCCCTGCCAACACGGGATCCGCCCCCTGCCTCCCCACCGGTCTTCGCCCCCACCACGGACAAGGCTCCCATCCCCATCTACCTCTTCCCCTCCCCTCTTGGCTACCAAACCCCCTGCCCTGCTCCCTCTCCCTCCCCACTCCCACCTCTGTGCCGGCTCCTAGCGCATCAGGAGGATCCTGCCCCCATCCCCAGGCTGCTGACAACCTCTCGCCAAGGTAAACCTCCCCGCCCCTCACCCTGATAACGGGCCCCGCCCCTCGGCCCCCGGCTCCTGCTGCCGCCACAAAGCCCCACAGCCCTGGCGCCCTTGCATTCCCTCCCGGATGGTCTCCGTCGCGCAAACGCAGTCTTTCCTGGGCCGCGTTTGCAGGCGTGGCTGGGGGCTCCAGGCGAGGTGCAGCGTGCACCCCTTTCCCCCGTGAGTACCAGCCCCTTGAGGGAGCAGGCAGGTGGTCACCCTGTGGGCGCTGAGGCTCAGGTTGGGACCCCGTGCACCCCCTGCCCTTAGTAGACTGGCCGTCCCAGCTTTGAAGGTGGTTGTAACTTGGGAGGAGCCAACTATTTTAGCCCTACATTTACAGAGGAACATTCTGGGGTCCAAGGAGGCCCGTCCACCGTCACTGACCCAGAGCCCTTGGATAGCTTCCCGCAAAACCTGAGCCGGAGCTTGAGCCCCAGCCCACCAGACTGCCCTACTGTCACCCACCTTCTGTTGGGTGGGCAGCAGTTGGGCCTAAGGGCAGCTGAAAGCAGAGAGACTGACCCCAAAGGCTCTTCACAGAGACAGCTCCAGGCAAAGTGAGCCAATGTCAGGGACTCACGAATCTGCGGAATCCAGCCGCCATCGTTTCAGATTGTACAAAAGGGAATCTGGATGGTACTTGTAATTCAGAAATGATGTTTTCAAATCCAGTCTCTAACTCAGCCCTAACAACTACCCAGTGCAGTGCACAGGGGAAGATTTGGATCTCCACTGGATAAGGTCATGGGTATTCCAACCCCAGAGTGTGTGTGTGGATGTGTGTGTGTGTTCAAGTGTGTACACGTGTGTAGGTGCCTCTGCATGTGCTTTTGTGTGTGTGTGCCTGTGTGTGAACGTGCGTGCATACATGTGCACGTGTGTTTGTGTGCAGTGTGTGTTTGTGTGCATGCAATAGCCTTCCTTTGTCTTTTCTGCACAGCACCTTGTCAAGGAAAACCAGAGCTGGATGGTATTTAGAGGGGTAAAAACAGATTTTATTCAGGACTATTGAAATAGGAAGAAAGAGATCAGCATAGAACCTGGGGTTCTATATAGAACCCCATGTGACGCTCAGTTCTGAATACAGCATGGGCCAGTGGGGATGTATAGCCAAGGAGTAGGGTGGGGGTAAGTTATGGGAACTTACTAAGAGGACACGTCTTAGTAGCAGGGGTGGGGGTGTGTGTCCGGTTAAACCCACCTAGTGGGATTCTTGCTAAACTCGAACAATGCAGAGACAAACATGGAAGCCCAAGGCCTGGCTGGAAAGTTCAGGGAGGCTGAGCTAGAGTTTGGTTAAAGAGAGAACCTTCGTCAACCCCGCTCCCTAATGGAAGAGAGAGTGTTGTTCCTCTAAAACTCCCTTTTTCCTTAGTTCTGTGGGTGTTCTGTTAAAGAGAAACATGATGCTTGTTAAAACCATACGCAAGACGTTATTTAAGACTATTGCAATTGCAGAGGGAGATGGGGGGTCATCTCTGATTGTAGCCAAGACAGCTGGGGATCTGTAGCCAAGGAGCAGGGTGACGGGGTTCAGTGATGGAAAATCACTAAGAGGCGCCATGAGGAGGGGGCTTCTTGCTAAACTGGCCTAACAGGATTCTTGCCCAAGGAGGGTCAAGGACATGTGTTCATTAAAGGTGGGAATGAGGAACTAGATCAGATATTATGGTGGGAGTGCTGTGAAATTCTCGCTGAAACTGGGTGGGGCCAGCTAAAGACAGGCCTACAGCTCAGCGGAAGCTGACTGGGGTTTGGTGAAGGAGAGGGTCTTTGTCAGCTTCCAGGGAGGCATTTGTGCCTCTTACTGAAGATAAGTCAGGGTACCCTAACATCCCCGTGTTCAGACTCCATCTGCAAAAGGATGCTGAGAGAGTACTGTGGAGAGCCCAGACAGAGCTCCAGACAGAGGATGTGGCAGGACACTCCGTTCCTTCCCCAGGAGCCATGGACGCTGTGGAACTTGCCAGAAAATTGCAGGAGGAGGCCACTTGCTCCACCTGTCTCGACTACCTCACAGACCCCGTGATGACCACCTGCAGTCACAATTTCTGCCGACAGTGCATCCAGCTGACCTGGGAGAAGGCCGAAGGCCAGAAAACGAGGAAAAAGTGTAAGGGCTCCTTTCCCTGCCCCGAGTGCCGCAAGCTATCCCCCCAGAGGAACCTGCGGCCCAACCGTCTGCTGACCAAGGTGGCCGAGATGGCGCGGCAGCACCCCAGGCTACAGAGCAGGGACCTGTGCCAGGTGCACCAGGAGCTGCTCAAACTCTTTTGTGAGGACGACCAGAGTCCCATCTGTGTCATCTGCAGGGAGTCCCAGGAACACCGGCCCCACAGGGTGGTCCCTATTGAGGAGGCTGTGCAGGAATACAAGGTGGGCCTGGGCTGGGGGCCAGGGCAGGGAGGTCCAAGTGTCCCCACACTCCCACGACAAAACAGGCTGGTGGCCAGGCCATCGTGGTGTCACCTCTGATTATGCAGGAGTCCAGACTGACAAAGTCCCCACATGGGCCTGTCCACATTCCCTGGTCTTTGTGCAGCCATCTGTGTGGGGAGGCCAGGCAACCCTCTGTTAGGTAAGAGGAGGGGAGCCTTTCTCCTCCACCTACTTGAGGCCCTTTGGCTGGGGGACCATAAATTAGATTGAGCAAAGACAAATCAAAGAGAAAGGCAAACCGTTTACTAACACATGAGTGTGATGCGAGTCACTCGGGAGAAACTGCAGCAACAGTAAAAAAGGGTCAGTTAGAACTTGGGCTTATCTAGAATCTTAACAAAGAATAATACATTTGGAGAAAAGCAACAAGACAAAGGCAAAGGTTTCAGCCTCCCAAGGGTGGCAGACTATGGGGAAAGTGTCTCAGTCTGCTTGGGCTGCTGTAACAGAATACCACAGACTGGGTGGCTTATAAGCAGAAATTTATTGCTCACAGTTGGAGGCTGGAAGTCCAAGATCAGGGCACCAGCACAGTCAGGTGAGAGCCCCTTCCTGGTTCATACATGGCCAACTTCTCACTGTGTCCTCACATGGAAGAAGGGGCAAGGGAGCTCTCTGGGGTCACTTTTATAATGGCACTAATCTCATTCATGTGGGCTCCACCCTCATGACCTCATCACCTCCCAAAGGCCCCACCTCTACCATCACATCGTGGGTTAAGGCTTCAATATATGAATTTGGCGGAGAGGGACACAAACATTCAGAGCATAGCAGAAAGTAAATATATAGGGAGAAATCAAAGGAAGATAAGAGTTATTAGTGCAGGTCCATCTTAACACCAACCTTCCACCTTCTTCGTGGGCATAAAACATTCCCAGCAAGGTGCTTTTGCTCAGGTAATGGGAGCCCCTGGAAGGCATCTTTCTGCATCTGTTCTCAGTTGCCTCCTGCTCAAAATAGTCCTCATGCCAAAGGGGCAGATTTTGAGGTGGCGTATTTCCATCCCCTTCACCCCATCAGGATGGTCTTTGGGGTGGGTGCAGCTTCAGAGGGCACCATCTAGATGCGGGGCATGCAGGGGGCCCACTGACCCCAAATCCCATGGTTTGGGTGCCCCACAGTTGAAGTTGGAGGAGAACATGGGATACCTGCGAGAGGAAATGATGAAGACCGGGAAGTTGCAAGCCAAGGAGGAACAGACCTTGGCCGAATGGCAGGTAGGTGCTGGGGACCACGCTCAGCAGCTGAGCAGGGTGGGGAAGGCCCAGCCAGGCCCCAAAGCATCCACAGGGTCTCCTGAACCTGTGGAACCCCTTGAGGTAGGAATCACTGTCCCGTGTGGATGTGAACGTGGGACCCCAGACAGGCAGTGATTTCCCAGGTCACAGAATTCCTGCCAAACCAGGACTGAGAACAGTGCCCTCAGCACAGACTGGCCATTTCAGAGATGCGGGGAGCAAGGGCACACGGATGCTTGGAAGTTGCCATTTGGGGCTCAGAGTAAAATTATGCTACAGTGACAGTGCAGGGGGCCTCTGTGTGGCCCCTGGCCTGCCAGGTTTGCTGGTTTTCTGTGGGTCACTGGCATTCAGAGATGTGCCATTGTCCCCAGAGCGGCCCTTCCAAGCTGGTGGGTTTGGTTGGTGGGTGGGGTCTGAAAGCAGGCACTGAGCGGTACCTCACCTAGGACCCCCACCACTACCACCACAGAAGAAGGTGAAGGAGCGGAGGGAGCGCATCGTGGCTGAGTTTGAGAAGATGGGCCTCCTCCTGATGGAGGAGAAGCGGCGCCTCCTCCAGGCTCTGAAGGAGGAGGAGGAGGAGGAGACAGTGGCAAAGCTGCAGAAGAGCATGGCCTCACTGGACCAGCAGAGTCACTCCTTGAAGATGCTGCTACTGCAGCTGGAGGACAGGAATGAGTGCACACCGCTCCAGATGCTGCAGGTGAGGTGGGCACACCTGTTCACCTGGCTGGGGGTGGGGGGTGGGGGCATGAGCTCTGGCTCAGGTGTGGTTAGGGTGGGCTGACCTGTGGCAAGATTCAGGCCAACGGGAAAGGCTCTGTCTCAGTCAGCTCAGGCTGCACAACAAATACCACAGACTGGGTGGTTTAAACAACAGACATTTATTGTTCACATTCCTGGAGGCTGGAAGTCTGAGCTCAAGTGGGCAGAGCTGGTTTCTCCTGAGGCTTCTCTCCTTGGCTTATAGACAGCCATCTTCTCCCTGTGTCCTCACATGGTCGTCCCTCTGTGTCTGTGCCCTGATAGCTTCTTCTTATAAGGACATCATCAGATTGGATTACAGCCCACCTTAATGACCTGATATTATCTTAATCACATCTTTAAGACCCTATCTCCAAATACAGTCACATGCTGAGGTGCTGGGGGTTAGGGCTCCACAACAGATGAATTTCGGGAGGGGCCGATGCAGTCTATGACAGGCTCCAATCCTAGAGACCTGTGTTCATTCCCTTCATAGCCTAGGGATGTGGCCTGAGGGCAGCTGTTGTCCACAGTGATGCAGGGCACAGACACACTGGCCCAGACAGTTGCCCATGACTTCTCAGGCAAGAGCAAGTCACATGATCACACCTGCCAGCTATGGAAATGGGGAGAAGGTGCAGCTGGCCTGCCAGGGATAGGCCTGCACACCGAGGCCCTGGAAGGGGCAATTATGTTGGCCAAAAAGTGGGTAACTGGCTCATCAAGTGTGCAGAGTGATGGAATCCATAGCAAAAAAACACATTTCACACTGTGAGCCATTATACACACATTCACAGGAATGTGTTTACACAAGTGAAGCAAATGCCACATGCAGGGTACCTGTATCTCCCAGTGTGCCTGGGTCAATCCAGTTTTATGCCTGTTATCCTGGCATCCTGTGGGTTTTGTCCCCAATAAGTGCCCTGGTGTAGACAATACTATACACTCGCTCTACCTTTGGGGGAATACTTTGTCTTCTATCAAAGAGCAAGCTGTGGGCTTCCCTGGTGGCGCAGTGGTTGAGAGTCTGCCTGCGGATGCAGGGGACATGGGTTCGTGCCCCAGTCTGGGAAGATCCCACATGCCACGGAGCGGCTAGGCCCGTGGGCCATGGCCGCTGAGCCTGCGCGTCCGGAGCCTGTGCTCCGCAACAGGAGAGGCCACAACAATGAGAAGCCCGTGTACTGCCAAAAAAAAAAAGAGCAAGCTGTTTGCAACCCACTAAACTGACTCCTGACCCACTCAAGGCCCAAGGCCCACAGGGTGAAAACACCATTTGGTCTCCCATGCCTTCATGGTCCATCATGAGCAGGACAGCTTCCCTGTGTCCTCATTCATTGTGATGGGTAGCAAGAGGCTTGGGTAAGTCAGATACCTTACTGTGTACAGCCAAAAGACAGCGTTACACTCTGGGAACTGCAAACAGGGCCATGGGAAAACATCATAAAGCCCTTCTAGCCCATACTGGCCAAATGTCGACACAGGGTGCTCAGCTCCACAGATCCCTAAGGAGACCTTGCCAATCTCTCTTCCTCCTTCTGTGCCTTTTGAAGGATGTGAAGGACCTCCTGGGCAGGTACGTAGCCATCTGCGGTGGAGGAGGTGATGGGTGCAAGGAGGACTGCAAGTGGGGCCAGAGGGGACAGTGAGACCTGTGTCCACTGGAGGAAGAACAGCCTGAGCGTGCAGTACCCAGAGACCACCCCCACCATGCTGAAGACCGTCTGTAGGGTGCCGGGCAGATAGAGGTGCTCAAGAGCTTCCAAGGTAAGTAGTGGGGGCCCAGGTGCTCTTGGCAGTGCTCCCCCCCTCCTAGCCACTCAAGGCAAGGGCCACCAATGGGGAGTGGGTCTCAACCACACTACCTAATGCTCAAATGGTTCCCCAGCCCCATCTCCTCGGCACCACCAATATCCACAGTTGGGGTATGGGATCATGCAGCAACTCCAGGTTCACAGCTGAACTCAGCCAAAGGGAGGCCTGGGTGGGGGTTAGGATGAATGGGGGGTTATTTGGCCCCTGCTAGGGCCTCACCCTCCCCACCCTGACAGTGAAAGGTCCCTCTCTCCCCTCCACTCCGGGCCCGTCTCCAGAGGATGTGGTGCCCGACCCCTCCACGGCATACCCCTACCTCCTCTTATATGAGAGCCGCCAGAGGCGCTACCTGAGCACCCCGATGGACGGCACACCCCACGGCAAGGACAGGTTCGTAGCCTACCCCTGCGCAGTGGGCCAAGAGACCTTCTCCTCAGGGAGGCACTACTGGGAGGTGGGCATGAACCTCACTGGTGATGCACTGTGGGTCCTGGGCGTGTGCAGGGACAACGTGAGCCGGAGGGGTTAGGGTCCCCAAGTGCCCAGAAAATGGGTTCTGGGTGGTGCAGCTATGCAAGGGAAAGAGGTATGCACCTGCCACGTCTGCCCTGACACCCGTCACGCTGACTGAGCCCCCCAGCCACGTGGGCATCTTCCTGGATTTCGAGGCCACAGACGCGTCATTCTACAATGTGAACAATGGGTCCCACCCGCATACCTACTCCCAGCCCGCCTTCTCTGGCCACCTGCAACCCTTCTTCTGCCTTGGGGCCCCCAAATCGGGCAAGATGGTCATCTCTACAGTGACCCTATGGGTGAAATGACAGCGGCGCAAGGAGGGGGAGCCTGGGCAGCCCTGGTTTCTCCAGAAGGTGATGTGGTCCAGCTCAGCAAGGCCCACCTGCCCAGTTTATCTGGCACGAGGCATTTGAGAGCCATCGGCTGTGTAGGGTGGTTTCACAAAATATAATAAATATAATCATGATTAAAGCAGTTAAACATTAAGAGGCTATATTTACAGATGCTTCATAGAAAAGAAAACTTCCATAGTGGGTCAGTTTCTAAAAACATCTGTACCAGGCACAGTGTAGTGCAGTGTTCTTTAGCCATGTCCCTCACTCTCCACTTGAGATGCTGCCATTCATTGGCTCCTCCATGGTTCAGGTTTTTATATGTAGAGCCAAGTCCTCAAATATCTACCTTCTTTGTCCTCCACAAATTCCATATTTGGGACCTTCACAGGGGGAAAATGAAAAAGTGAAGAGATTTTTCAAGCTGAAATCCTAAAAGCCTCAGAGCTCCCCACCTCCATCCCTTCTACCCAGGGAAGTTGCAGGGGCAAAATTCAGAGTGAGGATCAGAGAGGGTCCTTTCTTTTCACTCCCTCTCCACCGCCCACCCCACCACCTCCCCCTGAGCCCCGCCGCTGCAGACGCATTAAGAGCCAGATAACAGTTGCCAGAAACCTAGAATTCTGGTCAATGTACTCGTACCCCAACAAGGCCAAAGTCCCTGCGGGCCAAGCCCGTCACCCAGTAAGTTCTGACCGTTCCCAGCCAGGGGACGCGCGAAGACACCCAGGAGCGCACGGGGAACGATTTGGGGCCCACGACACAGCCTCAGCTTGCCCTTGTCCTCGCGGTCTCTGCGCTTCGCGGACAGCCCAGTGACCGTGCGGGGCACCCCGCTGGCCCCGGCCCCTGCACCCCACCTTTCCCCAGGCCCGAAGGAGAGGCCAGACCGTGCAACACCGCAACAGCCCAGAGACAGCAGCGCAGGCGGCGGCGACGACGCAAGGTCAGCGGGTGAGCAACCTCCAATTCTGTCCGGCCCGCGGGCCGCGTGACAGGCCACGGCCAATCCGGAGCTAAAGTGGGTTGCTCCAAAGGAAAAAACAAAAAAACCCCAGCTGCTTCCTGCTTCCGTCCCCGCTTCGACTCCTCTTCCTCCCTGCGTACGGTATTCCTAGGCCCTACGTTCCCGGAGCCTCTGCAGTCCCGGAGCCGTATATTCCGCATCCCAGGAGTCGCGCAGCCTTGGACCCCGGAGCCCTTGCGCTCCGAAGCTCCCGAGTCCCCTGGTGCCCTGCACCTCGCGTCCCCGGAGACCCCGCGTCCTTGCGCGCTCCCCATAGTCCCGGCAGCGGCCGGCCACCGCCCGACCCGGCGGACCACACTGCCCTCCTCCGTTCCACCGGTGCCATGGCCGCCCCGGACCTGTCCACCAACCTCCAAGAGGAGGCCACCTGCGCCATCTGCCTCGACTACTTTACGGATCCGGTGATGACCGACTGCGGCCACAACTTCTGCCGCGAGTGCATCCGGCGCTGCTGGGGCCAGCCCGAGGGCCCGTACGCGTGCCCCGAGTGCCGCGAGCTGTCCCCGCAGAGGAACCTGCGACCCAACCGACCGCTCGCCAAGATGGCCGAGATGGCGCGGCGCTTGCACCCTCCGTCGCCCGTCCCACAGGGCGTGTGCGCCGCGCACCGCGAGCCACTGGCCGCCTTCTGCGGCGACGAGCTGCGCCTGCTGTGCGCGGCCTGCGAGCGCTCAGGGGAGCACTGGGCGCACCGAGTGCGTCCGCTGCAGGACGCGGCCGACGATCTCAAGGTGTGGGCAGGTCCAGGCGGAGCACGGCCTAGCAGGGCGTCGCTGCGGGTTGCGGGGACGTGGCTTGGGCCTGGGGGGTTGGGGGCCCCATCCTGGCCCAGGTTGTGGGCTCGGGTCCCAGCCTGGTCCGGGTCTCGGGGGTGTGTAGGGGGGTGTAGCCTGTCCCAAACGGCACCCTAGAGGGACTGGGGCACCGCCCACCAGTGAGGCGCTGGCCTGGGGACCTGGTCGTGGGGAGGGGGCGTGCTTTCTGAAGTCTAGGTCCCACAGAACCGGTGGGAGAGCTGCCTGGGGCGGGGTCTGGGCAAGTTTGACTGACCTTTGGCAGGGATGGAGCCGGGAGAGGAGAAAGTGGGAAGGGAACCTCAGAGGTGGCTGGTACCGGGTGGACGTGCACGGATGAGGACTCTGAGCCTTCAGAGGGTTGTGGGCAGGGCAGGCCAGGGCCGTGGGGCCGACGCCAGTCCTGAAGTTCTGGTGAGAAGAGATGGGAAGGCAGCCAGGAAGCCGCTGCAGAGCCCCAGGCAGGGATCAATGCAGGGACAGAGCCATTGCCCCAGGAGGCGGACGCTAGGGCCCACCAGGCTTTCCCAGTAGGATACTCTGCCAGCTGACAAGCCAGGGCTCAGCCCTGCTTTGAGTCCAGGCTGAGATGCCTTGTTTCTCTGTTCTGGAAATGCATTTCCTTAAAATCCAAACGAACACCAGCACTCCTTTCTCTGCTAAGAGCCTCAGGGCCAACACTTAACCTGGCTCACCTGGCCAGCTGCCTACTACATTCCTGCGGGTGGGTTTGCTTCTGAAACCGAAGGTATTAGGTACACGGGTGGCATCTTTCAAACTTTTTGACTGTGGTTTGCATTTTGCTTTATGGCCAGTAGTGTCTCTCTGCTGAGGTGCGTCAAGTACATGCTCTAGTCAATGTTAGAATCAGTACTCTGTCACTATCATAGAGCAAGCCTCTGGGACAACAGAATAAACCTATACCTGATCCGCATCACTGGGCTTGTCCTGACACAATTCTTGTGGTTTTCTTCTCACTTTGAGGTATAGCGTGCATACAGGAACACCCCCTCCTTACATCAGTCTAGCAGATTTGCACTTCTGTCACTGAGGACCCCAATCAGGGTGTGGAAAGTGACCAAAAGAGCAGAGAATGACCAGCAGCCCTCTAGAGGCCTGTCCCAGCTGACCTGATAAAGTCTCATGTGGTGGCACTTAATCCTGTCTATCATAGGGGAGGAAAAGTGTTTTCTTCTACAGTGTCATGTTCTGTGACTGAGGCTTG
Source organism: Lagenorhynchus albirostris (assembly GCF_949774975.1). Classification (NCBI taxonomy): domain Eukaryota; kingdom Metazoa; phylum Chordata; class Mammalia; order Artiodactyla; family Delphinidae; genus Lagenorhynchus; species Lagenorhynchus albirostris. Next base: position 156,173,193 of record NC_083097.1, read on the forward strand.
CAAATTAAAGTGACAAAAGCAATCAACAGGTGAAGGGACATATACTTTTTTTTTTTTTTTTGCGTTACGTGGGCCTCTCACTGTCGTGGCCTCTCCCGTTGTGGAGCACAGGCTCCGGATGCACGGGCCCAGCCGCTCCGCGGCATGTGGGATCTTCCCGGACCGGGGCACGAACCCGTGTCCCCTGCATCGGCAGGTGGACTCTCAACCACTGCGCCACCAGGGAAGCCCGGGACATATACTTTTAATAGTCTTTTAAATTGTACGTGGCACAAGGGTTTCACAGAAAAGTGAGAGACTCAAGTGGTTAGACTCGGGCTTATAGTCCATTTTAACAAAGGATGATAAATTGTGGAAAAGCAACTAGACAAGCAACTAGAAAGGGGATTTGGGCTTCTAGGGCCAATAAATTGTGGGAAAGGAGCAAGGAAGTATATTGAGGGGAAGTAATGGAACATCAGGGTTATTTGACTAAGGTTTGTTTAGGTAGACTCATCTCAGTGTCAACAACTTGTCTCTGGGTGGTGACTGTTCCCCTTCCTGGTACTGGGTAGGAATCGTTCTCATGGAAAACTTATGCCCTGCGTTTCGGCAAAAGGGAGGAGAGCAGAGAGCTCTTCCTGCATCTGCTGTTTCTCAGTCACCTCAGCTCTAAATAATCTTGATGCCGTAGTGGCGTGGGTTGGGATGGCGTGACCCTTCACTGTATTGGTGCTTACTTTGTCTTAATGCTGGAGAAGATGCCCCAGCAAACTGCTCTTACCTGCCATCCGTGGGCTGTGGCTGGTATTTGCACAGCCTGGGAGTGCTGGCTCTATAAAGCGCAACCTCCCTGGGCCCTGGTGCATCTAGAACATGGATGGAGGGAATAGTGGAATCCCCACCAGCGCTGCTGTCACTCTTGTGATGGTCCTTCAGATCCTCCTGCATCTCGGGCCTCCTGGCTTTCCCAGGTGCCAAGTGTGTCGTAAACAGGGTTGAAGTGTGGGTTGAAGTAAACGTTAGGCATAGGCCTGAAATCAGGACCAAGGAGCCGGATACAAATGTGCCCATCCTGTGGCTCGTTGCAGTTAGCTGAAACCCAGCAAGCCCAGTTCAGGCAGAGAGACACGAAGGGGTTTGGAAGAAAGAAGGTGGTGATGCAGTGGGAAGTTGGGTTGTGGGAAGGTTGCCCTGAGATTAGGGAGGGGTGGGAACAACAGAAGAAAGGACATTCAGGCAAGGGGAAGTAGCTGGTTAGGGCAGTGGTGGGAGGGATCTCCTGGCAAATTTGAGTTTGTTCCACCTGTCATGTCCCAGGCCCAGTTTTCCACAACTAGTCCCTGCCAGCTGAGTTCAGGCTTAGCGGAGGTTGGGCAGGTGGGAGCAGGTATAAGGCCCAGCCTGGAGGCCTGGCCTGGCCGGGGTCACTCTGGGCTCACCTCCCTGTAGGGCAAGTTGGAGAAGTCCCTGGAGCATCTGCGGAAGCAAATGGAGGATGCACTGCTGTTCCAGGCCCAGGCGGAGGAGACCTGCTCCTTGTGGCAGGCAGGTGGCCAGGCACCCAATGTGGGTGGGGGCAGGGGGCATGAGGGCCGCCACCGCAGGACGCCACTGTTCACATTCAGCCTCATGCTTCTGGGCAGCACCCCTGCCCCAGACCTCATGTATAACCCACCTCAGGGTGGGTTTGGGGGTTGGGAGTGGGGGTCAGGGAGGACCAGCCATGTGGGGCTCTGGGTGTATTGGTTTGGGGATCAGGGAGGGATGGGTATGAGGGCCCAAGTGGTGGGTTTGGGGTCAGGAAGGGATGGACGTGGGGGACCCCGGATTGGGGGTTAAGGTGGCTCCAGGTCCTAGGCCCTCAGCTGTCCTCCCTGACCCCCACAGAAGATGGTGGAGACCCAGCGGCAGAATGTGCTGACGGAGTTTGAGAGGCTGCGCCGTCTGCTTGTGGAGGAGGAGCAGCGGCTGCTGCAGAGGCTGGAGGAGGAAGAGCTGGAGGTGCTGCCCCCCTTGCGGGAGAGCGCGGCCCGGCTCGGACAGCAGAGCGCCCAGCTGGCCGAGCTCATCACTGAGCTGGAGGGGCGCTGCCAGCTACCAGCACTGGGGCTGTTGCAGGTGAGCTGGCACCCGTTCCTGGGGGTGGGCATGTGGGGGGTGTCAAGGGAAGGCCAGGCATGGGAATGGAGAGCAGGAAAGTGGAGGAAGCATTGTGCAAAGCAGGCTGACTGACTGGTGCTTGACTGGACCTCTCAGGTCCTCACCAGCTGGTCTCCTTCCTATGAAACACAGGGAGTGGACACCACTGCTGAACTGCACGAACTGCTGTTAGCGCTTGTCTGGGAGCCCTAATGGGGACAGGCCAGTGGGTCACCACCCAGCTCTCTGAAGGTTTGGGCCCACTGTGCTGAGAGGAAAAGCCAACAGGTCTCCCATAGGGATTCCTGCATGGGCCCAGTGCTACCCCTGAGAATCTGCTCAGCTCCTGGCCCCTGCAATTTGTGCCCGCAGGTGGGAGCCAAGGATCCTGCATGTGCAGCCCAGGGGGCTTCCTGTGGGAGGTGACCCTCCTTGGAGCCTCAGAGCTGAGTGGACTTTCAGGGACCAGTAAGAGGCTCCCAGTTGCCATCCTGGGGCTAAAATTTAGTCCTTTGGCCTTTGCTGAGCCATCAGGTGATCTTAAGCCTGGGAAGCAGGAAGAATCCCGGACAAGTGTGTGGCGGGGATTGAGGGAAGTCAGCAGAAGTGGGCTATGGTCAGTAAAGTGGGAGGGCTAGGCAGGCAGCTAGGAGGTGAGAGGGAGCAGCCCTCAAGGATGAGTGAATGTTGCTGGAGAAGCTGCAGGAAGCAGAGGTTCTGGAAGGAGGACGGGTTGGCCCAGGAGGACGGGTTGAGATAAGAACCACAGGTTTATGTGAAATGCAGTCTGGCGTCTCAGCTGAGATGTCCCAGTGTGGGAGTGGTGTCAGCTGGCCTGGCTGCATTTCATGCCCTTCACCTGGGGGATGGGTGCTGACGCAGTGTGTGTCTCTCCCACAGGATATCAGGGACACCCTGCGCAGGTAGGAGCTTCGGACTCTCCCCAGGGAGGGTGGGCAGGGTTCAAGGTGGGCCCACTGCAGGGGTGACACCTCCACTGCCCCTCCAGAGTCCAGGACGTGAAGCTGCAGCCTCCTGAGGTGGTGCCCATGGAGATGAGGACGGTGTGCAGGGTCCCAGGGCTGGTGGAGGCCTTGCGGAGGTTCCGAGGTGAGTGTTGTGCAGAGGCCGGGGGGATCCCACGCGCTGTCTCCAGACCAGAGGAAGTGCCAGTCCTGAGCTTTTGCTGGTGGGCTGGGGTCTGTGGTGGGAACAACATGCAGGCTCCCAGTTCATGGATGAGAAACTAGGAGGGATCGGGGCTATTGGGCAGAAGATAGCAGCTAAGGGAAGGCCAGGTCCAAGCTTTTCACTGATGCATTTAGGGAAAATAGAGGTGGGAACACCTTCCTAGGGTCATTCCGGTGCCAGAGGCCCCGTGTGGACCCCAGTCTGGGATGAAAGCTGCCCTAGAACACACACACACTTCTCTCTGGGGACTAAAAGAATGGACACGGAAAGCACTCAGGGTTTCCTTCTGTGCTCTAAGGGGCATGAATCACAAGGAAGCGTGGACTGCTTTCTAGAACGTTCCAAGATACAACTAGAAGTGGTTCGGGAATCTTTTCAAGTGAGAAGGGGCGTGGTCAGTTTGTGGGCAGTCACAAACTGCAAGGTTGTATGGGTCTGGGGCAGACAGCTTCGAGGGTTGACCACTGTTCTGTCTGCAGGGGACATGACCCTGGATCCTGACACCGCCAACCCTGAGCTGGTACTATCAGAGGACAGGAGGAGCGTGCGGCGGGGGGACCTGTGGCAGGCCCTGCCCGACAGCCCTGAGCGGTTCGACCCCGGGCCTTGTGTGCTGGGCCGGGAGCCCTTGACCTCGGGCCGCCACTACTGGGAGGTGGAGGTCGGGGAGCGGGCCAGCTGGGCCCTGGGCGTCTGCAGAGAGAACGCCAACCGCAAGGAGAAGGGCGAGCTGTTCGCTGGTAACGGGTTCTGGATCCTGGTGTTCCTGGGGAGCTACTACAACTCCTCCGAGCGGGCTTTTGCCCCTCTCCGAGACCCACCCCGGCGCGTGGGCATCTTTCTGGACTACGAGGCTGGACATCTGTCCTTCTACAGTGCCAACGATGGGTCGCTCTTGTATACCTTTCCTGAGACGCCCTTCTCGGGGACCCTGCGGGCCCTCTTCTCACCTCTGTCCAGCAGCCCAACCCCTATGACCATCTGCAGGCCGAAAGGTGGGCCTGGGGACATGCTGGCTCCCCAGTGAGCAGGCCTCTCATAGCCCCTTGTCCTGCCTTCCAAGTCTGCGAGACACTTGAAAAACCTGAGAAGAGGGTGCTTGTCCTCTGAGCTGTGGAAAACACTCATAATGCCACTCGGATACGTGTAGCAAACTGAACTCTGTCACTGCCACTCCCAGGAAGCCATGTGAGTGTGTGCGGGCTGGGCTGTCCTCCCTCGGGGGACTCTCCAAGGTCATCAGATGCTGAGACCCCATTCACCAGTGCATCACACACAGTCCTTTGCAGAGCCCTGAGCCTAGGGCCCTGGTAGCTCTGGTTCCAGGAGCCTCACCAACCTGCCCCACCCAGCCTCAGTCTGGGGTGAGACACCAGGGCCTGCAGAACTCTCAGGCTGCAGTCTGAGCACCCCCTCAAAGCCTGGGGCCACACCTCGAGAAAGCTGCTGTCTTGTGAGACTGCTGGCCAAGGGGTGGCTCCAAGCCCACCAGCCTGTCTTGGGGTCTGGTCTAAACTGGTGGGGGGGTGGTGTCTGGATGTAGTTGCCTCAGATTAACTGGGGTGCAGCAGAGTCCTCAGGTGACAGGTGATGTGGGAAAGGCCACAGGGAGGGAACTGGGAGCAAGTCACTGAATAAAGTGGTTGATTAACTAGGACACACAGGTGCCCTCAAATCCCCCTGAACGTGGCCCACTCAGGGCTTCTGGAAGAAGCTTCTTCCCTGGTTCCCAGTGCAGAGGTTCAGTTCTGGGAGGTCTGAGGGCCTGGAGGTGAGTGTGAGGCTCAGAAATGACCCCTCACTGTTTCCATCTGAGCGGCACTGAGAAGAGCAAGCTGGCGTTGCCCTCTCAAATGCCTCTTCAGTGGCCCGCGGCATGGTCCCTGAACTCAGAACCCAGAGTCTCCTGCCTGGGGGAGCGGGGGAGGCCACAGAGAGCCCTGGCTTACAAAGTCCAGGGTTCGTTTTTGCTTTAAGTTTTGACGCTTCTTCACCTTTCTCAAGAAGGTGTGATGCGGCGTCTCTGCACCCCTAGATTTTTATTAATTGTAAGGACCATTCTCACAGTAAATAAATTAACAGCTGTCTGTAGTCCCCTTATCTTTAAGGTTGGGGGGTGGGGAAATCCTCCAGAGGGCCCACCCTCTGGAAGGGGTTACAGAAACAAGATGCTCACTGGTAAAGTCGGGGTTGCAGCTGCTGCCCACACAAGCACAGCAACTCCCAGGTATGGTCTCCATGTTCTTTGGCTCAACACGTGTGTTCGTTTCATGCAGGGACTGTGGGCATTTTTTTCAGATAACCTGCTAAACATTTTCCATGTTCCTCTGTGTTCAATAGCCAGTACTATTTCATTTACTTGATTATTTACTCATTCTCCCATTCTAGGGCTTTTTTGTTATTGTTACTATGTATACACCACTTTTGAATATCTTGAACAACAGTTCCTTCAAATTATGTACACAGGGGGAAGTATTTTCTCAGTTGAGTCAGGAGTCTGGCCATGTTTTTGGCTGGGGAATTATTCCCATATGATTTCCCAAGGAACGGGGCCCGCTGCTTCACTTCCTGTTGAGAATCTGAGCATAGTGTTTGGTTGCTGCCTGCAGCAAGATTTGGACTTTAAGGTTTGGGACTTCCACAATGGCCACTGGAAACCTAGCCTGTGGGGCAGCCTCGTGAGTTTAATAAGTGAGCACACAACTGCCCCGAGGACACCAAGACGCCTCTGGCTGTGGCTTTAGAACAAAGCTGGACACAAGTGTAAGGGAGGAAAAATCATTTGCCCTCAACCCTTCTGAGTTCTTGGCTGAGACCCTGTAATGAAGCTAAACAAGAGGAAAACAAAGACGTTTATTGACACGTATACCTCAGGCAGGCATAGGAGAAACCCCAGGAAAATGAGTAACTGAGAGCAGCAGCTTAGATCTCTGGCTTAGAGAGCATCTTCAACAAAGAACAATGTTTACGCAGAAATGACAGGGAAAGCAGTTTTAGGCTTCCAAGGTCGTAAAACAAGCAGGTAAACTAATGGCACCTAATGCTAGTTAGTAAGGTTTGTTATATGTAGGTCCTACCCCACCGCCGCCCCCCCCCATCCCCGTACCATCTCCAAACTGATGAGATTAGAATTGTCTCCAAATCTTTCTTGTGGAGAGGGGACAGGAATACCTCTGTAAATGTGTGTCCTGCTTTTAGATAGATGGGGAAAGGCAGGGAGCTTGTATTTGCTTCTCAACACCTCCAGCTCAAAATAATTGTTACCAAACCAAACTTGGGTCTGCTCGACCATGTGCAGTAAATCCAATCCACTAACACCGGGTTGTGATGAAGGAAAATGCATCATTTATTGTAAATGTGCCAATACAAGGAGGATGGGTGGCTCTAAAACCCCGAACTCCCCCTGAAGGGTTTCAGCAAGGCATTTTTAAAGGCCGGGTGAGGGAGGGGGGGAATCTCAGGGTATGTGATCAGCTCCTGCACAATTCTCTGATTGGTTGATGGTGAGGTAACAGGGTGGTTAACAGTATCAACCTAAGGCTCCAGTAGGTCTGGGGGATCGTGATCATCAAGTAGTTAATTTCTTCCATTTGGTGGTGGTTTTAGCATTTGTAAAAACTCAGGAAATGTGCATCAGATATCAGAGGATATGGGGGAAGGGTCTGTCCCAGGAAAGCCTCGTAGGGTCCTGCTTGGTTACATAACCTTTATGCCAAATGAGATGTTTTGGGGTGACATGCTGCTACCGTCCACCAGTCGAGAGAGAAAAAAAATGAGCTTCGGTGATACCTGTTGGCAAACAGACTGATTTTCAGGTTTACAAAGGTTACTCCTGCTGACTTCTGCATCCCCAGGCTACCACCCAGTGTTCTAGGTCCAGAGAGACCACAATGAACATGCAAGCTCCTGCAGGTGCCCTGATATGTTTGTGAGTGACAGGTAGCAATCTATGACATATCTATCCTACAGCGGGTGAGCCCCTACACTGGTAGTAGATGATCTCCTACACTGGCATTAGGTGAACTCCTACACTGGCCACTAGGGGAGCTCTTGCGTTGGCAGTCAGTGCTGGCAGTTGGTGACCCCTGTGCTAGCAACAGATGACTTACACTAGCAGTTGATCTCCTACACTACCAGCAGCTGAGCTCATACGCTATTATTCGTTGGTGAACTCCTACTTGGGTAGTTGATAAGCATTCCGGAGGAAAATAAAGCTGGATTGATGTAGATTAAGCCAGGGCAGTGCAGAATGTGGTCAGCCATTCCTGGGGCTTCCAAAACAACCATAAGTATTGCCTACCAAGTTTTTAAATGCCCAGAACCTCTCCCCCTAGGTGACTCAGCCAGCAGACCAACGGGGAGACAGGAAAGAAGCTGTGAAGATAAAAATCATTCTGGGTTGATCAGTGCTTAAAAAGCAATTACTCAGGATGGCACGGACAGAGACCTCAGAAGGAGGAGGGAGTGGCTACTACAATACTTAAGGCATTAGTAACTGTGATCAATAGAATGTTTGAAAAATAAAAACAGCAGTCCTGGGTCTATGTCTGTGGTCAGTCTCTGTCAGTCTCTTTCGCTTCCCCATCTGTACCTCTCCTGGGCATGTAATGTATCCACAAGATTGGGTTAAATGACAAAGGGTCCTTTTTCACTTGTTTCCTCCACATTAACTCATCACATCTAATAGCAAGTCTGTGTGGTAACATCCCACTTCACACCTGAGACAACAGGAGAGGAGGGCTAAATCTTCTGGAACAGAACTGAGATTTTAAAAAACTTTACTGCCTAATTTTCATACCCCCAACCTCACTGGTTTGCAAATGTAGAATTCAGTGATTTTCATTAACTTCCTGGTCGAGCAATGTGCACTGTGCGCCCTGTCACTCTTGGCACAGGCTGGAATCATTCCCAGAGTGGAGCCTGGCCGGCGGCCTGCAGGGCGAGACTTCACGCCCTGCACCCCTGTTTTCAGCCGCGCCTGCCCTACTGCAGCAGTGACCCCAGTATCCGAAAGTCCTGAGAACTACATCCCAGCTGGTGGTTCTGAGGGCACCTCAGGTAGTATCCGCACCACCTGCACCCGGGCGCCTGGAGCTGCGAGGGTCTAGGACTACCCAGTCCTATCTGCGGTGCGTGCGACTGCTGGCTGCTTCCTGACGCCCCGCACTGCATGCACACCCCCGGAACCCCTTGAGTCCCCAAGCTCCTGCGCTCCCTCATGGAGGCCGTGCCCTCCTCGACCCCTGCCCTCTCAGTGTGCCCTTCCTGCCCACAACCCCACCCCCACCCCCGGTACTGTTCGCGCCTAGCACTCCTCCATGTCCATCCCATGTCCCTCCACGCTCCCCCATTGCGCCCCACACATCCTTCACGTCCCCTGCGCCTTCTGCCTCTCCATGCCCTGCAGGATCTTCCTTTGTTCTCACATCCCCGCTGCGGCCCTGTCCCCCACGTCCCACATGCCGCACCTCCATACCCCTCTGAGTACCGAGGTCTGTGTGCTCCTCCCCACGCTCCCCTTGCGGTTCCCCGCATCCTCCCACCTCCCCTGTCTCGCACCCCACGCCTCCTGACGGAGGTGGCACAGAGCCACCTGTGAGCCCGCCTGACCCTCTGCGCCTGACCCTCTGCCCCGTCCCTGACCAGGACGCCTGCACTGAACCCTGCACTGCCCAGACCTTTCTCTTCCTATCACTCATGTTTTGTAACAACCTTATTGTGGTGTAATTTTCATACCATAAAATTAAGCTGCTTCAAATGTGTAATTTCTACTAAATCCATCACCACAATCGATTATTAGAGCATTTCCATTACCTCAGAAATACCCCTCCTGTCTATTTCTATTCTATGTACTACATAACTGATTTTCAGATGTCAAACCAACCTTATATTCCTGGGATAAATCCCATCTGATTCTTTTTAATATGCTGCTGGATTCCATTTGCTAATGTTTCGTTCAGGATTTTTACATCCATACTTAGGAGGGATATTGGTCTGTAGTTTTCTTGTGGTGTCTTTGTTTCCTCGATTGTTTTCTGAAAGAGTTTGTGAAGGATTGCTGTTGTTTCCTTGTTCAATGTTTTGTGGAATTCTCCAGGGAAGCCATCTGATTCTAGGCTTCTCTTTCTGGGAACATTTTTAATTACTATTTTGATTTCTTTATTTGTTAGGGCCTGTTCAGATTTTTCATACCTTGAGCGATGTTTGTCTTTCTAGGAATTTTCCCATTTCATCTAAGTTGTCTAATTTTCTGACATAAAGTTGTTCAAGGTATTCCCTTATTATCCTTTTAATTATTTAAAAATTGGTCATAATGTTTCCTTTTTCATTTTGGCAGTTTGTGCTTTTTTTTTCCTTGGTCAGTAAAACTAACATTTTGTCAAAATTATTTTTATCTTTTCAAAGAACAACTTGATTTCATTCGATATTCTCTATTTTTTCTATTTTTTTTAAATTTCAATGATTTCCACCATCATCTTTATTATTTCCTTCTTTTCACTTCTTTGGGCTCAGGTTGCTCTTCTTTTTCTAAAGTTGAAGCTTAAATTATTGATTTCAGATCATTCTGTTCTAACATAGTCATTTGCAGCTATAAATTTCCCTTTACACACTGCTGTAGCTGCGTTCCATTACTTTTGTTATTCTGTTTTCATTTTCATCCAGCTCAAAACTCTTTCCAATTATATTTGTGATTTCTTCTTTGACACATGGATTATTTGTAATTGTGTTGTTTAATTTCCAAATATTTGTGAGTTTCTCAAATTTCCTTCTATTGTTGACTTCTGATTAAACTCTGTTGTGGTCAGAACACATACTTAGTATGATGTTAGTTGTTTTATAGCCCTGTCCTGGAGAATGTTCCAGGTCCACTTGAGAAGAATGTGCTTTCTGCATCTGTTCAGTGGAGTGTTCTATTGTATCAATAATTGTACCCGTGGGATTTTTTTTTTTTTTTTTGGCTGCGTTATGTCTTCGTTGCTGTGCGTGGGCTTTCTCTAGTTGCAGTGAGTGGGGGCTACTCTTTGTTGCAGTGCGTGGGCTTCGCATTTCGGTGGCTTCTCTTGTTGCGGAGCATGGGCTCTAGGTGCGTGGGCTTCAGTAGTTGCAGCACGCAGGCTCAGTAGTTGCAGCGCACGGGCTTAGTTGCTCCGTGGCATGTGGAATCTTCCCGGACCAGGGCTCGAACACATGTCCCCTGCATTGGCAGGCAGATTCTTAACCACTGCACCACCAGGGAAGTCCCCCCATGGGATTTTAATTTATGGAGGTGACTGAGTAACAACACCCTTGAAAGAAGAATTTACTACATTTATATTTCTCAAGAGAATGGGGCATGACATGCCACACAGGGCCACGCCATGCCACACACGGCCACATGGGGAAAGACCAGCCTTAGTCAGGAGGCAGAAAGGAGTGAGAGGAGAGAGCCAGAGCTTTTATTTGGGTTTCTATGGGAACGATGAAGCAGAACAGAATAAACAGTTTAGGATTGACTCGTTTGAATAATTCTGGTGGGCTTTGGGGCATAGAAGCTGTCCCTCATTGTCTGGTACCTGGCCCTGTGTTGATTTGGGCAAGGAAATATTGGCTTAGTATGTGAGCATTAGATATAGGAGGTGTTTGGTGACGTGGGCTCTGGATTGGTTAGTTTGCATATGAAGGGTGTGCTCCCAATTGAGCCCTAGCTATCTCTAAAACTTGACTAGCCCTTGAAGGGGCAGCTTTACCCCAGTCAGTCAGGATACTAATGCCAGAGCATTAAAAATACAGAAAATAAGAAATATAGTCTGTACAATTGGCACTGTGATGAATGGATGCCGTGAGCTAATGGAAAATATATATGTTGGTCTCCACCCCCAGTTCCTACACAGAGCTCCTAAAAACGCTTGTAAGTTCCTAAGTGATAAGAGCACTATGAGCATCTTTTGTTCTAATGTTTGGTCTTTGACCCGGGCTCCTGACACCACGTTCCTAAATTCCTTGGAATGTCCTGAGTGATAGCAGCATTTTTTTTTTTCTAGTGAAGTGACTCTTGGTGGGCTCCATGATGGCTCCTGGATGGGGGCTGGTCACCAGAAAGGCCAAACCATGATTAGAAGCAGAGAATTTTCAGCTCCACTCCCAATTTCAGAGAGGAGAGGGGCTGGAAATGGATTTAATAATTGATCATGCCTACGTGATGAAGTCTCCATAAAAATCCCCATAGAATGGAGTTTGGGGAGCTTCTGGGTTAGTAAACACATGGAGGTGATGGGAGAGTGTTGGACCAAGAGAGGGCATGCTACCTCTGTGCCTCTTCCCACATACCTTGCCCTACACATTTCTTCCATCTGGATGTTCATCTATATCCTTTATTATATCCTTTTATAATAAACTGGTAAACAGTAAGTAAATAGTTTCCCTGAGTTCTGTGAGCTATTCTAGCAAATAATGGAATCCATGGGGGAGGAAGTCATGGGAACCTCCAATTTGTAGTTGATAAATGGAATATTTATAAATGGAATATTTCCTGCCATATCGATAAACAAAGGATGTCACAGTCACCAATAATTGCAGCCCTCCAACATGAGCTGGTGAGGCCTGAGGAAACTCTGGGCTGAAAAGAATACCTGCCATCTAGCAGCCATCAGACTGCAGCCACTCCCTGCTGTGAGCGCTGTGGAAACTCAGGACGTGAAAATACTGGCCCCAGATAGCTAAGGTGCATATCAAAGGAATGACTTCAGTGAGCCCAGACTCTTGCATCTTCCCATACACAGAAGCACTAAATTCCTTAACTTGAGATATCTGGCTCTCTTTATTTAACAACTTTGAGGTTCCCAACTGTCTGCTCTTTGTTTCAAAACTCGTCTATATCCTAGCTCCTCCCCTCGCCTCCTTGGAGCAGTTTCTCAGAGTTATCTGAAACGCTGTCTCCCGGGCTGCAGTCCTCATTTTGCCCCAAATAAAACTTAACTTGCCACTCTCACGTTGTGCATATATTCTTTTAAATCAACATAGTCAAATTGGAGAGAAGCCTGGGCACCCACCACTTTTGATTGGCATTTGAGGTGGGACTGAGCTCCTGTGGAATCTGATACTATCTCCAGGTCGATAGTAGCAGAACTGAGTTAAGTTGTAGGACACCCAGCTGATGTCACAATTGCTTGATGGGGGAAAACACACATCTAGTGTGAAGAGTGCTGTGAGTGTGGTAGTAGTGTTAAAGGAGAAGCACAGGAGGGAGAGTGAGTTTTTTCCCACCCAGAGGCCAAATAGACAAATCTGGAACTTAAGGACACTAATAAAAACTATGGATGTCAGCTTTCTAAAGTTGGTTGATGGTGTCTTATAAGTCTGTTATATTCTTGCTGATTTTTTCTAATTATTCTATCACTGAGAGGGAGCTATTGAAATCTCAAGCTATTTTTTTGAAGTGTCTATTTCTTCCTTTAATTTTGACAATTTTTACTTCATGGGTTTTGAGGCTCTGATTTCAGGTGCATATATGTTTATAATTGTTATATCTTTCTGATGAATTAATTGCCCTTTAATCATAAAATGTCCCTCTTTGTAATATTTTTTATTTTATTGTTTATTTTCTATTATATTAGTACAGTGACTTTAAAAGATATATCATTTCTTGTCCTTTTAACTTCAACCTATGTGTGTCTTTTAATCTAAAGTGTGTCTCTTGTAAACACCACTTATTTATTTATTTATTTTTGCTTTTTTCCCCCAGTGATGATCTCTGCCTTTTGATTGGAGTATTTGATGTACTCTAGTATTATTTTATATGGTTTGCTGTAGGTCTATCACTTTGCTATTTATTTTCTATCACATGTCTTTTGTGTTATTGTGTAGCTCTTTACCACTTTTTTTTATATTAAATAAATATTTTCCAGTGGTCCACTTTAATCCTTTTATTTATTAATTAATTTATTTTTGGCTGTGTTGTGTCTTTGTTGCTGCACCTGGGCTTTCTCTAGTTGCAGAGAGCGGGGGCTACTCTTCATTGTGGTGTGCAGGCTTCTCATTACAGTGGCTTCTCTTTTTGTGGAGCTCAGGCTCTAGGTGCATGGGCTTCAGTAGTTGTGTCATGTGGACTTCAGTAGTTGTGGAACGCTGGCTTCAGTAGCTGTGGCTCACAGGCTCTAGAGCATAGGCTCAGTAGTTGTGGTGCATGGGCTTAGTTGCTCCGTGGCATGTGGGATCTTCCTGGACCACGGATCAGACCTGTGTCCCCGGCATTGGCAGGCGGATTCTTAACCACTGTGCCACCAGGGAATTCCCTAATCCTTTTTTTTAAAATTAGGGAGTTCTTAGTGGTTACTTTTGGGATTGCAATATGCATCTTAATTTATCACAATTTACTTCAGATCATACTTACTTAATTCCAGTAAAAAATGGAAACATTTATTTATTATAGCTCCATTTACTCATTTAGTCTCCCCTCCTCTGTGTGTGTGTGTGTGTGTGTGTGTGTGTGTGTATACATATTACCACTCTTTTTTTTGTCCATTCATCTGTCAAAAAAACTTAAGTTGTTTCCATGTCTTGGCTGTTGTAAATAATGCAATGAACATGGGGGTGCAGATATTGTTTTCTTTGGATACATACCAAAGTTGAACTACCAGATCATATGGTAGTTCTATTTTTAATTCTTTGAGGAAACTTCATGCTGTTTCCATAGTGGCTATATCAATTTACATTCCCCCCAACAGTGCATAAGGATTCCTTTTTCTACACATTCTCATCAGCATTTGTTATCTCATCTTTTTGATAATAGGCATTTTAACAAATATGAAGTTATATCTCATTGTAACTTTGATTTGCATTTTACTAATGATTAGTGATGTTGAGCACCTTTTCAAGTACCTGTTCACCATTTGAACATCTTGTTTGGAAAAATATCAATTCAGGTCGTTGCCCATTTCTAAATTGGATTATTTATTTGCTATTGAGTTTTGTAAGAGTTCTTTATATGTTTTGGATATTAATCCTTTATCAGATATATGGTTTTGCAAATATGTTTTCTCATTCCATAAGTTGTGTTTTCACATCGTTGATTGTTTCTTTTGCTGTGCAGAAGTTTTTTAGCTTGATGTAGTATCACTTGTTTTTTATTTGTTTCTCGTGCTTTAGGTGTCATGCTCATTAAAAAATCATTACCAAGACCTCTGCCAAGAAGGTTTTGTCTTATTTTTTCTTTTAGAACTTTTATGATTTCAGGTCTTACATTTAACTCTTTAATCAATTTTGAGTTAATTTTTGTGAGTGGTATAACATAGGGGTCTATTTCATTCTTTTATATGTGCATATCCACTTTTCCCAGCACCATTTATTGAAGAGACTGTCTTTTCTCCACTGAGTTTTCTTGACTCCCTTGTCAAATATTAGTTAACCATATTTGCATGGATTTATTTCTGAAGTCTTGATTATGTTCCATTGCTGTTTTTAATTCAGTACCATACTGTTTTATTACTATAACTTTGTAATATAGTTAGAAACCAGGACATGTGATGTGTCCGGCTTTGTTTTTTCTTTCTCAGAATTTCTTCGGCTCTTTGGAGTCTTTTGTGGTTCTATATAAATTTTAGGATTTTTTTTCCTTTTCTGTAAAAACAAATGCCATTGAAATATTGATAGAGATGGCTTTGGGTAGTATGGACATTTTAACAATATTAATTTTTTCAGTCCATGAACACAGGATACTGCTCCATGTCTTTCAGTGTAGAGATCTTTCATCTTCTCGGTTAAATTTTTCCTAAGTACTTTATTGTTTTTGATGCTATTGTAAATAGGATCATTTTCTTTATGTCTTTCTCAGATAATTTGTTATTAGTGAGTTTTGTAGTACAAGACTTGTAGTTTTAGTGTACAAGACTTTCACCTCTTTGGATAAGTTTATTCCTAAGTATTTTGTTCTTTTTAATGCTCTTTTAATGGGATTGTTTTCTTAATTTTCTTTACAGATTCTTCATTGTTAGTGTATAGAAATGCAACTGGTTTTCGTGTGTTGATTTTGTATTCTGCAACTTTGCTGAATTCATTTATTAGTTTTAAGTGTGTGTGTATGTGTGTGTGTGTGTGTGTGTGTGTGTGTGTGTGTGTGCAATCTTCAGGGATTTCTTCATATAAGATTATATTGTCTGTGGAATGAGATAATTGTCCTGTTTTGTTTCCAGTTTGGATACCTTTTATTTATTTTTTTGCTGAATTGCTCTGACTAGGACTTACAGTACTATACTGAACACAGGTGGTGAAATTTAGCACCTTTGCCTTGTTTCCAATCTTAGGAGGAAACCTTTCAGTCCTTGTTGATTTGTAGTTATGGTCTTCCTATATGGCCTTTATTATGTTGAAGTACTTTCTTTCTCCTCCTAGTTTATTGAGAGGTTTTTTTCTTAAGAGTTTGAATTTTGTCAAAGGACTTTTCTGCCTTCCTTGAGATGATCCTATGGGTTTTTTCCTCATTCTGTTATGTTGTGTATTACATTAGTTGATTTTTGTATGTTGAGCTATCCTTGCATCCAGGAATAAATCCAATTTGGTCATGATGTATAATCCTTTTAATGTGCTGTTAAACTCTCTTTGTTAGTATTTTGTTGCAAACTTTTACATGGATATTCACTAGGAATTTTAGTCTGTGTTTTTTTTCTTGTAGTCTTTGTTTCCTTTGGTATCAGGGTAATGCTGGCTCATAAAATCAGTCTGGGAGTGTTCTCTCCTCTTCAATTTCTTGAAGTTTGAGGAGGATTGGTGTTAATTCCTCTTTTTTTAAAAAAAATTATTTTTGGCTGCATTGGGTCTTCAATGTTGCACGCGGGCTTTCTCTAGTTGTAGCAAGTGGGGCCACTGTTCGTTGTACTGCATGGGCTTCTCATTGTGGTGACTTTTCTTGTTGCAAAGCACAGGTGTGCAGGCTTCAGTAGTTGCAGCACGAGGGCTCTATGGCATACAGGCTTCAGTAATTGTGGCATGTGGGTTCAGTAGTTGTGGCTCGCAGGCTCTAGAGTGCAGGCTCAGTAGTTGTGGTGCACTGGCTTAGTTGCTCCATGGCATGTAAAATCTTCCTGGACCAGGGATTGAACTCGTGTTCGCTGCATTGGCAGGTGGATTCTTAACCACTGTGCCACCAGGGAAGTCCCACGACCTAATGCTTCTTTAAATGTTGATAGAACTTACCAATGAAGCTACCTGTCCTGGGATTTTCCTTGTTCAGAAGTTTTTGATTAATGATGAAATCTCCTTACTAATTATAGGTCTGTTCAGATATTTTTATTTCTTCATGATTTAGTCTTCATAGATTCTGTGTTTCTAGGAATTTATTCATTTATTCTACATTATCCAGTTTTTTTGCATACAGTTGTTCATAGTATTCTCTCATAATACTTTTTATTTCTGTAAAATCAGTTGTAATGTCTCCTCTTTCATTTCTGATTTTAATTATCTGAGTATTCTCCCTTTTATCATGGTTAGTTAAGTAATCAATTTCATTGTTCTTTGCAAAGAACAAACTCTTTTGTTGTTTTTCTGTATTGCTTTTCTGTTTTTATTTCATTTATCACTGTTCTAATTTCATTGTTTCCTTCCTTCTGCTATATCCAGGTTTAGTTTGTCTTACTTTTCTCATTCCTTGAAGTGTAATGTTAAGTGGTAGATATGAGATATCTTTTCTTTTTTTAATGTAAAATTTACAGATATAAATTTCTTTCTTAACACTGCTTTTGCTGTATCTTATAAATTTTGGTACTTTGTGTCTTCATTTTCATTTATATCCAGGTATTTACTAATTTTCCTTGGTATTTCTTCTTTGCTCCATTGGCTGTTTAAGAGTGTGTTGTTTAATTTCCACCTATATGAGGTTTTATTCAGTTTTTCTCTTGCCTGTTGAGTTTTAGTTTCATTCCACTGTGATCAGAAATGATAGTTTGTATGATTTTCAGTCTTTTAAAATTGCTAAGACTTGTTTTGTGACCTAACATATGGTCTATTCTTGAGACTATTCCATGTGCACTTCAGAAAAATGTGTATTCTTCCATTGTTAGATCAGTGTTCTGTACGTCTGTTAAGTTCAGTTAGTCTGTAATGTTGTTCAAGATTTCTGTCTCCTTATTGATTGTCTGGTTGTTCTATCCATGGTTGAAAGTGGGATATTGAATATTCCTACTATTATTGTGGAGCTGTCTATTTCTCACTTGAATTTCCTCATGTTTGCTTCATATATTTGGGACCTCTGACCATATATATATATTTGTTGTGTCTTCCTGATGAATGGAAGATATCTTTCATTATCTTTCTATAATGTCCTCCTTTGTCTCTTATGATGAATTTTTACTTAAAGGCCATTTTGTCTGATTTAAGTAGCTACCCCTGCTCTCTTTCGGTTAACCTTTGTGTAGAATACCTTTTTCCACCCTTTTACTTTCAGCCTATGTATGTCATTAGATCGAAAGAGAGTCTCTTGCAGATAGCTTACAGATGAATCTTGTCTTTTTACCCATTCAACCAATCTATGTATTTTTTTTTTTTTTACACGGGCCTCTCACTGTTGTGGCCTCTCCTGTTGTGGAGCTCAGGCTCCAGCCGCGCAGGCTCAGTGGCCATGGCTCACGGGCCCAGCCGCTCCACGGCATGTGGGATCTTCCCAGACCGGGGCACGATCCCGTGCCCCCTGCATCAGCAGGTGGACTCTCAACCACTGTGCCACCAGGGAAGCCCTATAAAACTCTTAGAGGAAAACATAGGCAGACCACTCTTTGACATAAATCACAGTAATATCTTTTTTTGATTCACCTCCTAGAGTAATGAAATTAAAAATAAACAAATGGACCTAATTAAACTTAAAAGCTTTTGCACAGCAAAGGAAACCATAAACAAAACAAAAAGAAAACCCACAGAATGGAGAAAATATTTGCAAGCGAAATGACCAACAAAGGATTAATCTCCAAAATTTACAAACAGCTCATGCAGCTCTATGTCAAGAAAACCACCCAATCAAAACATAGGCAGATCTAACTAGACATTTCTCCAAAGAAGATATACAGATGGCCAAAAAGCAGATGAAAAAATGCTCAGCATCACTAATTATTAAAGAAATGCAAATCAAAACTACAATGAGGTACCATCTCACGCTGGTCAGAATGGACATCAGCAAAAAGTCTACAAACAGTAAATTCTGGAGTGGGTGTTGAGGAAAGGGAACTCTTCCACACTGTTGGTGGGAATGTAAATTAGTACAACCACTATAGAGAATAGTATGGAGGTTCCTTAAAAAACTAAAAATAGAACTACCATGTGATCCAGCAGTCCCACTCCTGGGCATATACCTGGGGAAAACCATAATTTGAAAGGATACATGCACCCCAATGTTCACTGCAGCACTATTTAAAATAGCCAAGACATGGAAGCAACCTAAATGTCCATCAACAGAAAAATGGTTAAAGAAGATGTGGTACATATATAAATACAATGGAATATTACTTAGCCATAAAAAGAATGAAATAATGCCATTCACAGTAACATGGACCAACCTATAGGTTATCATACTAAGTGAAGTAAGTCAGAGAAAGACAAGCATCATATGATATCACTCATATGTGGAATCTAATTTAAAAAAGAAAGGAAACAAATGAATTGATTTACAAAATAGAAACAGACTTACAGATATTAAAAAGAAACATATGGTTACCAAAGGGGAAACATGATGTGGGGGAGGGATAAATCAGAAGCTTGTTTGAATACACACACACTACTATATATATTGAATAAGATAGATAACCAACAGGGACCAACTCTATAGCACAGGGAAATCTACTTAATATTCTGTGATAACCTGTATGAGAAAAGAACCTGAAAAAGAATGAATATATGTACTTGTATAACTGAACCACTTTGCTGTACACCTGAAACTAACCTAACATTGTAAACAACTTATACTCCAATAAAATTTTAAAAAAAGGAAATTACAGCATATGTCGAGAAAAACACTTATGAAAGAATGTTTTTAGAAGGCTAAAATGGCACACAGACCAGGTGTCTATAATCAGGAAAATAAATGAGTGTCTTGTCACTTGTTTTTACCACAGCATATTTGTCAGCAACAACAAAAACAAAATACTTATACACATAATAATAACATAGATTGATCTGAAAAACACTGTTGACTGAAAGAAGTCAGATACAAAGGAAAACATAATGTATGGTTTCATGTATATGAATTTCAAGAAATGGCAAAACTAAACTTGGTGGCAGAAATCAAAACAGTGTTTGTCCATGGGGTGTAAGGATTCAAGGGGCATGAGGGAAAATTTGGGGTGATGGAAATGTTCTTTATTTTGAGTGGGGTAATGGGTGTATGTGTGTATACATGTGAGTGGGGTTTATCCCAGGAATACAAGATTGTTTTAACATCCCCAAACCCAATTGATATAACACACAATATAAGTAGAATAAAAGAAAAAAGAAAATAAATGAATCAAGATACCAAGAAAAATATTTCTCATAATCCAACATCATCCATGATAAAATCTCTTTGTGACCACCTAAAGTGGTGGGATAGGGAGGGTGGGAGGGAGATGCAAGAGGGAGGGAATATAGGGATATATGTGTACATATAGCTGATTCACTTTCTTATACAGCAGAAACTAACACAATATTGTAACGCAATTATACTTGAATAAAGATGTTAAAAAAAAAAAGGAAAGAAGGAGAGAGAAAGGCCAGAAGAGAGGAAAAAAGAAATAAATAGGAGAATATTCAGAGAAAAGAACCCACTGAAATATGTAGACTGACTTGCAATAGTAATTGAGTTCATAACATCTCAAAAGATTTATACTGTTTTCATACCTTGCTCAACTGTTTTTCTGCATGCGTCTATTTCTATGCCTTGTTCTAAGTCATGATTAAAAAAAACACCAACTTTGAATAGCTAAAACTGAACTCTACAGAAATGTATGTGCTGTAAGAGACAGTCTTTTCAAAGTACTCAAGGTAGAGCCAGCACAATCTTTTGTTTTCTGATTGATTGATGCCAGGTAGGAAGATTTTTCAATCAAGGTTGGCATTCAGGAGATATAGTTCCTTCTTATCTAATCAGAATTAAGTGTTCTAGGAGTCCTAATTTGAATACAGGTTATATAAATAGGCTGCTCATGTCACACTTGCAATTTCCTTTTTTCCTAAATCAGGCTTGTTTTCTCTTCCTTTCAATTTATGCTATTTCCCGAAGGTTGACCAGAAAATTTGCCTAAAATTCTCTAAGAAGGAGATGCAAAGCAAAGAAATAACTGCAGGAAACAGTGTCACATTTGGGATGTTTTCAGCCATTGTTAGTTGAACTATATATATATATATATATATTTTTTTTTTTACAAAAGCACAATCTCCTCTCCTTCTGGGACTTCTATGACACAAAGCAACCTCTATCGCTGGATCAGCACAAGGGGAATAGCAGTCCTGTCCTGTGACTTCTCAGAGGAACTGAGTGAGGCTAATTTTAGCCACAAAACAAAATATGTGCAGTGTAATGTTATCTTTGGGGAGACACAGTGCAGTAATCACGGCAAAGTAAGCCATCTTTTTGTCTCCTGAGTGAATGGGCATTTTTTTCCTCCAGTCTATAATTTTAATGATTGTATGGCCCCTTGAAGTTTCTGGCTGTATCCAAGAATCTCAGTTCCAACATCCTGCCTTGCTCCAGCCCAATGCCTTCTCTACTTTCCCTGAAGCCGTAAAACAGCACATCTTTCCTCCCTGATCAGCTGACCCTTTGCCTTCCTCTTAAGGCTGAATTGGTGTCAGATATAAAAGTGTATAAATCAACAAGGACTGTAAAATAAAAACAGACACAAGTCATCTCTGCTGATAACATGTGGGGAGGACAGATACAGATACATCTAGCTGCAAAATTAATGAGTAACACTGTTTAGCCCAAGGCCATGCAGCAGCTGTGAAATGCCCAAGTATCCCCCACCCTGCCTTTTTGTTTTTGTTTTTTGTTTTTTTTTGGTTGCCTTGGGTCTTCATTGCTGCGTGTGGGCTTTCTCTAGTTGTGGTGAGAGGGTGCTACTCTTCGTTGTGGTGCGCGGGCTTCTCATTGCAGCATCTTCTCTTGTTGCAGAGCATTGGCTTTAGGGTGCGCAGGATTCAGTAGTTGTGGCGCGCGGGCTCAGTAGTTGGGCCCACAGGCTTAGGTGCTCCGTGGCATTTGAGATCTTCCCAGACCAGAGATTGAACCCATGTCCCCTGCATTGGCAGGTGGTTTCTTAACCACTGTGCCACCAGGGAAGTCCCCCACCCCATGTTTTAATGACTCCTGTTTTATAACAGTGATGTTTCAGATCTCCTTTACTATACCATGCAATGCCTGGAATATACAATTGCTAAACCACCCTTGCCTCATGACCACATCCAATTTTTGGTTAACTCTTGCTTCTCTTAATCTTACCCCAGACACACCATTAATCCAGAACTGTCCTTTGCTTCCCTGGACCATCCTCAGAATCCGTCAATGGGAACGTACAACTTACAAATGATGATTCCCTTCCCCCTCTTGTCTGGATGCCTTCCCTCACTGCATGGAATCACTAAATCTGACTTTGGCCCTGGTGGTCTTTCCTGATCGGGCTTTCACTGATTGCCCTTAGAATGCTGGTTTTAGGTTTTTGTCTCTTCTTGTTCACTCCATGCTGTATATGAAGCTATACCTGGGAAACATTTTATCAAGATGTGATTGAGGTCTTCTACTCCACTATAATATGAAGATTTGAGGTCCCTATGTAGTTTTCATTTTTTAAATAAACTACTTGATATGTTTTCTTGGGGGGCTTTAAAATGGTTTTATACATACATATAACCAGTGAAAGTGTCAACATAATGAATATATCTATCATCCCCCAATTTTCCTTGCCTCCCTTTGTCATTTCTCTCCTGTGCCTTCTGCTGGTCTTCAGGAAAACACTGACCTGCTTTCTGCCACTATAGATTAGAAAATACAATCTCTATGTAACAACAGGAAGCAGATAGTGGTTACCTACTGACTGATATGGAAATCAAGATCCACACACAGACTGACCAGCAGTGTAGAGAAACTGATAGCAACAACTTTTAATTTTTATTTTTTTTCTATTTCTCCTACTGTTTCTCTACACTGTTCATACCTTTCTAATAATCTAAAATCTCTCTAAGATTGGTTTCCGTAAAAAAAATAATGCAGGCCTAAATTTCAGTCCTTCCTAAAAATTTAGGAAGTTAAACTAAGTGTTGTGATATTTTAAAATTTCCTACATTTGTTGAAAGTTGTGAAAATAATACATATCACAGTGCTAGAGGTTGTGGGAAAAAACCCCATCAGGTTTAGCAATAGGTGGAGAGAACACAGTTGCTGATGAAGGAAGCCAGGCTCCAACCAAGAAGGCAGGCGAAATCTGAATGGCTGAAGGAGAATCAGATGGGAATTGAGAATACAACTTTTTATACAGTACATAAGTAGCAGCAAAGAGAATGGAAATCTATTTGAGGAGCCCTAATTTTTTTTTTTTTTTTACAGTACGCGGGCCTATTACTGTTGTGGCCTCTCCCGTTGCGGAGCACAGGCTCCGGAGGCACAGGCTCCGGACGCACAGGCTCAGCGGCCATGGCTCACGGGCCTAGCCGCTCTGCGGCATGTGGGATCTTCCCGGACCGGGGCACGAACCCGCGTCCCCTGCATCGGCAGGCAGACTCTCAACCACTGCGCCACCAGAGGAGCCCTAATTTTTATGTCAGATAAAAAGTGATGAGGGCTTGTGAGTGACATGCTAATGTTACTCTATTTGGATGGAAGGCAGCAGCTTGCCTCTTTTTTCTAGCATCCTGTAACTTGTGTGGTTTTGCTGCATGGGGGTCATGTAGCAGTAAATTATCAAGGGTGGTGAGTTTGGTTGGATCATGCAACCAAAAATTATAGGAAGTAAATTTTATGACTGCCTTGTTGGAGGAAACTTCAAATCCAACTTAGATAACTTAGTTTAGTATGTGAGAAGAATCCTGAATCGACAAAAAAGACGAGGGAGTAGGAACTTCCAGTCTGGACAAGTCAGAGTAGACACGTCTTCCTTCTTCCTTGCTCCTCTCTACCAAGCACAACTACAAACCCTGGAAATAACATAAGAATTACTCAAAGCAGAACTCTGAAAGGCAGTGAAAAGGAAAAGTAGCAGGGTGCCTTAGCTCTCCCACTTAACTGAAGAACGAGACCCATCAGGTGTTTCCCACAATCTATGAACACAAGGCAGCCAAATAGGCTCATTCCTCCCCAGATTGACCAGAGGCCCTATGACAGGACAAGGTGGCTCCCAGGCCCAGCAGGATCCGAGGGGGATGTATCTAGTGCTCCTAGAACAACGAGGAGCCAGTGAAACCTCCTTCCTCTCAACCAGGACTGAGACCTCTGTCCCCAGCAGAACTAGCTGAGACACTAGGCAGTACCTGCAAGAAGGACCCTTACAACCAGCAGCGGTTCAAGGAAAATACACACACGTCACAAGGTATTCTTCCTGCCTTCCAGAGGACACTGTCCAGGGCTTGTGGTTGCCTGTGGCCCCCATGCGACACGTTCACAGACATTAACAAGGGGACTTCCAAGGCACCAGACCTCGGGAGACTGGGAAACACTTGGACCTAGGAAAGTTCTCAACATGGAACCTGCTCCAGCACCTCATGCACCTGTGGAGCAGCCCTTCCTGCTGCCGCCACTGTGCTTCTCCTGTTCCTCTCCTCAGAGCTGGAGTGGCACTCTATCTTTGGGAACTAGCAGAACCCCAAAACTAAAGCACAAACAAGCCCAGCCCTGCAGAAGGGAAAGTGTCAGGTTGGGGCAGGAGTGGCCTATTTATAGTTGCTATATTCAGATGAGGACTCCTGAAAGCCTTGTTCTGATTGGACAAGAAGGAAATATCCACTCTGATTGGATAGTCCTCCTACAGGGCATCAACCAATCATAAACCAAAAGGTTGAGGTGGCTCTACCAAGAATGCTTTAAAAAGATGTTCCCTACAGCAGGTGCATCTTTATAGAGTTCATTTTTATGGGTTTTTCTGTTCTTTTTTAAAAATTATGACCAAAGCCAATTCATAAAAATACAAACATGCAGGAAAAATAGCAAAATATTGAAAGTTTTAACCTTATGAGATGCATTTTGTGTCTTTTTTCTTGTATTTCATTAATTTCCTTTCTCTCTTTCTCTCCCTCCCTTCCTTCCCCTACCTTCCCTGCTCCCTTGCCCTCTTTCTTTCATTAATACACTGTATCTAGCCTCAGGTTCTTCCTGACCTGAAGTTTAGACAAATCACAGGGATGCCTGGAGGAACCAATCAGAGCAATCCGCCCGAAGATGTCCAAAGGCTCAGCTAACAAGCGTTCCCCCTTTCCCCTGGACACTGCAATTGGTCCAAAGAACATGTGCGATTCCAAACTGAACAAAGAGGACTTTCACTGCTTCAGAACTGTAGATTGAGAAGAAAAGTGATTGTGGATTGCTTGGGTGGTTTATGAAGAGTTAAGAATGTGTATCTAGAGCTACCAGTGAACGCGATCCCTGTCTCTCAAAGCAAATTAAAAAAATAATGGGGGTGAATAGAAACAAGAAAATTTGCCATACTGTAAACCGGGGGTTCAGGAGAAAGAGAAACTGAAGAAGGCATGTGGATCCCGGGTTTAAGCTCTCAGGTGCCTTCCATTCAGCAGCTCTGTTTCCTTTTCCGTGTGCTAAATCAGCAAGTCTGAATCGGGCACCAGGAAGACGGCTAGACAGGTGGTTGATCTCAGGAAGGCAGACCACAGGTGCCAGGTCCCCAATTATAGGGAGTCTGTGTCTTCACGGGAGGATTCTTTATGTGAGAAAAAAATGGACGAAATTTGAAGACACAATGAAAAGGAACTAATTAAATAAATTGCAGTATATAGTGTGTTAAAAGACAAACTGAGAGGGCTTCCCTGGTGGTACAGTGGTTGAGAGTCCACCTGCCGATGCAGGGGACACGGGTTTGTGCCCCGGTCCAGGAAGATCCCACATGCCGCGGAGCGGCTGGGCCCGTGAGCCATGGCCGCTGAGCCTGCGCGTCCGGAGCCTGTGCTCCGCAACGGGAGAGGCCACAACAATGAGAGGCCCGCGTACCGCACAAAAAAACAAAAACAAAACAAAAAAAGACAAACTGAGGCATGTTAAGTTTTTCAAGCGTTTTTTTGAGAATACATCCATCCCAATTGGGCTGTGCTAAACTGGAAGTGGTTGGAGCACTCTACCAACAAAAACTAGGGGAGAAGGGTTTTTTATACAGAAGATTTGGAAGCAAAGTGTTGTGGCTTTGTTAAATTAACATTCGTTAATTAGAGCCCCCAAGGTGTCAGCTGGCCATCGAGGGTTCAAGAAAACACCACTAGGGAACTGAAATAGTGAAGTTTATTACTCACAGGTCCTGGTGGAAATACGTGGCTCACCTTGAGGATACATGCAGGGAGGTTAAGGCAGGGTGCAGGCAGGGAGAGCAGGGCAGCACCGGGGGCCCATGCCTTTATTAGGGTCCATGGGTGGAATGCTTTGATCCAGGGCTAAGAGTGGTCAATTTCAAACCAAAAGTGTGGGGTTTTGGTAAGCATCTTGAGGACCTTCTCATGGGAGTTAAATATTCCATGTACGTTTTGTTCCAATTTCTGCTCAGCCAAATGAAGAGTCATCTTGTTTCTATAAATTACTATTTCCCTCCATTCTCCAATAGGTTGTGTCTTCTTCTTCTCATTAATCTGGGGATTCTTTGTTACGTGAAAAGTGTACATAAATCATCAAGTCCTAGAGTACAATTTTCTGCTTCTTGAGATTTTTCAAATCTGAGGTTTTCACTGCCTAAAGGACTCTCATTACATATATGGCTTTCTCTCTCCCTCATTATAGCTTTGCTATTCCGTGTCCAATGGGCAGAAAACTTTAATTAGATGCTGAAAGCTCTGTTCTTCTGTGAAGCCTGAATATTATTTTCATCTGGACTTTTTATCAGTTACCCTTAAAATTGAATGTCTTTTCTTCCTCCCTTGTGTTTGTTTTCACAATAAATGGGTTGGGAATATCTAGTTTATTTCACATTTTCCGTACCAAACCTAGTCTATGGCCATTTATACAACATTAAATATATTCATTCATTGTCACTTTTGATTCTCCAGGTAAATATTAGACCTAAAATGTTATATCATGTGAAATATCTGTTGATTGTAGAACTCCAGAGTTTCAAGCATAAAACACTGTCTAACTGGGTTTTATATGATGTTTTAAAATATTTGTACAGTATTTTATTACATGTGATAACGATATTTTCATTAATTCTTCTCTTCATCCACAAGATACTAAAGGTACTAAAGTACTAAATTTCTTACAAACAAAAACATCTTATATCTTACATTTAATATGCCACCAGGATAATCAGAGTTGATAGTTGAAAATGAAAAGCAGAATAATGAGAATCACTGAAGCCTTGTAATGGGTACTTTTGACAGGGCTAATTATGTAATTACCCTTATCATTGTTAAGATTTCAAATTTTCCATGATAACTTTAAATAAAGAATTTAAGAAATTTTGTAGTCTAGTGACATGAGCAAGAAACCAGAATACGAATCACTAGAAAATCTTTTTCCCCACAGGCACACCAAGTCAACAATACCCAAATCAATTTACTTTATGAAAAATGCAGAAAGTAGTTAAGAGGCTTTTGCATCTTGGGTGAGTGTGAAACCAGTCACATCAATGCCAGTAAGGAAAAAGGAAATGCCCTCTCCTGACATGCTCTACCCCCATACTATAGACTGAATGTGTCTCTCCCACAAATACATACGTTGAAGCCTAATTCCTAATGTGTTGGTATTTGACATGGTGGGTTTGGGCGGTAATTAGATCATAAGGATAGAGCTCTCATGAATAGGATAAAAGAGGCCCCAGAGAAATCCTTTACCCCTTCTACCATATGAAGACACTGCAGAAAGACAGCCATCCATGAACCAACAAGTGAGTGCTCATCAGACACCAAGTCACCTGATGCCTTTATCTTGTACTTTTCAACCTTTAGAACTGTGAGAACTAAATTTCTGTTGCTTATAAGCCACCTAGTCCATGGTATTTTGTCACAGCAGCCTGAACAGTCTAAGATGTTCTGGCGCAGCACCACTTGACCCTGAGAAAACTCTCCGTTCCCAAATTCTCCCTGGGAGGGAAAGAGTGGGACTACTTGTACAAATTTCCAAAATTTCCCATGGCTGCCCAAGGAACTGGATTCTCTTTTACGTATCTCAGAGTGCTGATGGAACTCAGCGTATAGATGGCTGGGGACTGCTAAGAAAAAAGACAGTGGTTTGGACTAGGAAGGATGAGAGTTTTCCAAAATCTCTGGTAAGGATGATTGTTGAGGGACTTCTCCTGTATGAGGGAGAAGACTGGGAGAGGCGGCTGTTTTGTCTAATGCACATATCCTGAGTTAAGGACACACTGAATTAAGGACACGCTGAGGACACACATTGCAGGACACACTGAGTTAAGGAAAATGAAGAGGCAAGAAAACATGTTCTAAACAAAGGAATAAGATAAATCTCCAGGAACCAATTCTAATGAAGCAAACATGTATGATTTGCATGACAGAGAAAGCAAAGTAATTTCCATCAAGATGTTCAGTGTTGTCAGGAAAACAATGCATGAACAACATGAGAATTTCAATAAAGAGATAGCAAATATATACTCTAAATGTACCAAACAGAAACCATGAAGCTGAAGAATACAATAACTGAACTGAAAAATAGAGTAGAGCGTTTCCAGAGTAGACTAAATCAAGCAGATAAAATGATCAGGGAACTGGAAGAGAGGTTGATGGGATTGTCTTGTCAGAGGAGCAAAAATAATGAAAAAGTGTGAAAAAAGCTCAAGTGACTTAGATTCCAATAAACCAGACATTATGAGGGTCCCAGAAAAAAACAAAAAGAGAAAAGGGCAGCAAGCTTACTTAAAGAAGTCATGGCCAAAAATTGGCAAAGGGAATAGACATCCAGATCCAGGATTCCCAACAGGTTCTAATAAGATAAACCCAAGGAAATCTACAAAGATGCATTATAATCAAATCTTCAGCAGTTCAAGACAGACAATCTGGGAAGCACGAGAGAAAAGGGATATGTCACATACAAGGGAATACCCATAAGAATATTGGTGGATTTCTTAGCAGAAACATTGCAGGCCAGAAAGAAGTGGGATGAAATATTCAAAATACCGAAAGAAAAAAATGGCTAACCAGGAATACTACACCCAGAAAAAATTGAATTTTTTGATTTGATGATTTTTTTAGTGGTATGCTTGGATTGCTTTCTCTTTCACTTTTGTGTTGCTGCTATATGTTTTTGCTTTGGGATTACCATGAAGCTTACATGTAGCAACTTATATATTTACAGTTTTTTATATTAACATTATTTCCCATAACATATTCCCTTCATTTTTTCCCTATGGATTCAAGTTATAATCTAGAGCAATTTTCTGAGCCCCGAAAAGCTTTGTTCCCATCCACCTCTTTTCACATTTGTTGGGAAATACACTGCATTCCTATACTTATAGGGCCAACAATGCAATTATATACACATTTTATACAGTGGATTTAAAAATTAATTAAAATAAGAAAGGACGAAAATACGCATTCATATTGTCTCTTATAATTACAAAATTACCTTTACTGGTAATCTGTCTTTTTTGTGCATTCTCTCTGGGGTCACTTGCTTTCAGACTGAAGAACTTCCTTTAGTATGTAAGATGGCTAACAACAAATTGGCTCAGTTTTTGTTTATCTGGAATGTCTTTGCCTTTATTTCTCATAGCTTTCAGGGTACAGGATTCTTGGTTGAAAGTTTTTTCCTTGGTATTACACAAAAGTTTAAGAAGAAGCTTTAAGCTTCAAAGATGGCAACATTTCCAGACCTAAAATATCCATGTGAGTTGAACAAAAAAGTCATAGTGATGGTGGCTAATGACAGATGGGCCTAGGTTGTTGATGGCAGGAATAAGTGTAATTTTAGACTGTAGAAGCCTGTGGGGTGGGCGTTCCTGACTGAAGCCAAATGACGAACTTGTTTATTAGAGAAGCAAAAATGATTTGTGAGAAATCGACCAGGTTGAATTCAAACAGGCTGAGAACTGGCGCCCTGTGCTAGTATTCATAATTTCAGAGGAATGAAAGCCACCAAATTAGTATAAAATGAAGCTTGGTTAAGAAAGAGGGCCAAAAATGTAGCCAGGTTAGTTACAACAAGGATGGTGCTACAGAAAAAGTATTACCTGTTGCTAAAGGGTGGTGCCCTAATATTGAGCATGTGAAATAAATCAGCCCTGTGAGTACAAGCAGCAGAGGAGACTGAGACAGAACACACCACCAGAAGAACCTGACCCTTCACAGCAAAGCAAGATATCTGAGGACAGACATTTTACATCCCCAACTATAGTGCTTTTAGAATGGAAGTGTTCTTTCCATCCTCTCTGAATGCACCTGGAAAAGTACATGGGGAAGTGAAAAGCAGCCCGCCTTCTGCTCCCCTTCCCAGGTGCTCTTGCTTAGAGCTGTGTTCTCTGGAGGATAAATTCTTCACCTTGTAGGTCAGGATGAGAGGATATTTTCCTAATTCTCACAAAGGAACTTCTAGTTGAGTTATGACCTAAAATAGAGACCAATGGAGAACACTGGTGAAGACCAGCAGAAATCACTTGAACCCGTAGAGGTATGTTGGGGGCTCTGACATAAGTGTTCTACTTGTTTTGAATTTAGAGCTACTGTTAGGCTTCTTTTGTGTTGACAAGAACTGAGACACTACAATTCATTAGGGCAAGATGACCTAGGAAAATGAGCTCACACAGGGAAACATTTGGAACCCAGCTGCTTCTTTTCTGTTGTTTTCCAGCAATAAGGTACGTTCAGTTTTCCCTTTGGTGGCTTCCATGTCTAACAATCCCAAGATCAGGGCTTTCCAGATTCTACAGGTGACATGACTATGTCATGTGCCAGCTATGAGCCTGTGGGGAGATGAACTGAAGACATCCCTTCCTTATAATCAGACCTTGGGTGTCTCTTCTCACACATGGACTCACTCCAAAGACTCTGCTTGGTGTCTTTTTCTCAGTTTTATTTACCGAGAGAGCTCAAGACTCAGTTGAGTGGTGGGATGAGACAGGATTTACCAAATGAAGTATCAGAAGAATTCTCTTCTCGTAATTTCAGTCTCATATCTTAGTTAATCATAAATAAATATAATGGATTTTTCCAGATGAAAAGATCAATTTCATGAATCTTATCAGGCATTAAATTTATAGATTTTTGAAAGTAGCTTTATAATTTTGTGACATTGTGTTTTAATTGGAACTACATTTGATATTTCAAACTATTTCTAATTTTTCTCAATTTTACTTACTGTATGTACTTAGGTGAATTTTTACCTTTGAAATATGTTATCTAAACAAATTCAGAATGATCTAGTCACATGTCTTTGTTCTTTTAAGTTTGTAGATACTTTAGTCTACTTATAATATTTACAACTTTTAAAAATCATGATGTCATAAAACAAGATGTTATTGTCTGAAAAAAAAAAAAACAACACTGCCTGATAGGACTTTTAGGGTTTACCAAATTTGTCTTGTTTTGTGATCAAGACCTTACAGTGTTTTTCTGTCTCTTTTGCAGTGATACTCTCCCTTTCTATGATTTTCTCTAGGAGAGCTGAGAATTAGTATCTTAAAATTATAAATATCTTTGTGCTTCCAAGTGCACCTGATACTAAGCTCAATTGTCATGCAATAGCAGTTGCATTTTACTTATTCAGTGGCATCTGATATTTATCTTATGAATTTTTTGGAATTTGACTCTTCAGAAAGGTCTTATGTACTAATCACGGTGAGAAAGGGATTTTCCATTAATGACATTGCCAGCTTTGTTTTTCATGTTACTAATTATTGCCACTGAACAAAACTGAACCTCTCTCCTCTTGTCACCTGAAATTCTCATGATCGCTTTATGCTGTCGATGTCCAGTCATAGATCTTTTAAAAATATTCATAGATTATGGGAAGTCTGATGAGGAAAATGGCACTTTCACTAACGTAATCCTAGTAAAACAATATGCAGAATGTTATTTTATCACATAGAATACATACTTAAATACACCAGAGTAAGTACGAGGATCTTATATACATTTATTAAATAAAATACTCTAACAATTTCACATTATTGTAAAAATAAGGAAAATATTTTATTAAACTTCACTTTCTTCAAAAGAACACATTCATCTTGTGCAAGGTAGCACTTGGGTTCTTGTGAAAGCCTTCTTCATTTCATTACACTCCTTCTCTTTAATCCAAATGTCTGACCTAGGCTCAGATTTATGGTCAAGCTTTTGTTCTTTGTCCATTCAATACCATTCTTTTCCCCAGAAATATCTATGATTATGTGTATAATTTGGGGCTCATAATATTGAGATTAGCCTAAGGTTAAAGACAATATAATGAGAATGGACTTGATCTAGGTTACCTGTTTACTGAGAGTGGTCATGTGCCCTTAGCCCTAGCAACACTGGTTGCCACTTCTCATAGTGAGTGCTCAGATGTGCATTCAGATTTTTAAGTTTTTAATGTATCAGATAGGACCCAATATGCTCCTTTGCACTTTGATGAATCTCTGAGTTCTGTGGATATTTCTTCTATTTCCGTTCTCTCAAGTCAGCACCATATTATTGCATGTTCCATGGGTCTTCCATGTTGGAATTTCCAGATTCATCATATAAATACACAAAACAGAAAGTGAAATTTAAAATTCAGATAGGGAGTGCCCTTGTGGTCTGGTGGTTAGGATTCAGTGCTTTCACTGCTGTGCCCTGGGTTCAATCCCTGGTCAGGGAACTGAGATCCCACAAGCTGCATGGTGTGGCAAAAACAAAAAACAAAAAAACCCAGATACATATCAAATGACGTTCTTTTTCGATGCTGAAGTATGTTACTGGCAACTAATCAGTTAATTTTTCAGTTCTTACAGTTGAGATAAATTTTCAAAATATCTAGTAAGATTAGTTATACTTTAGTAGTCAACCCAAATCCATGAGAACCATGTAACTTTCCTATCCAGGCTGAACGCCAGTTTCCTCAAGAGCCTCATTGGAGAAAGATGCCATTTAATGATCACCTCATTTTTAGGACATGATAGTCCCTTGTTGAGTGAGGGATATAAATTAGAGGGGGTGAGCTGGATATCTAATGGGATGAGAATAGAAAGTATTAAAATTATTGTGTATATTATCTAATTATTTTAATTTTCTTTTTTAGTATAAGGTTCTGATACATGTGGTATATTAATAAAATATTCATATATGTATGTAAATAATTATACATTAATATAATGCTAGTCCATGCTTAAATATTCTTTTACTATTAGTGAACTGTGATCCTTAAAATGTGGGGACTATTAAGTCTTTAAGTCAGTATTATCCTGGTGCTTCTCCTGAGTCCAGCAGGACAGCAAAATTCATAATGTAATGAACATTCATATGTATGCTGGTGGGGATTATCAGTTGTTTGGTCCTGGCATTTAAGATATATACGTACCTTTATAGATTAAGTTTTTGGAGATAGAGTAACAATCACAATCAGTTATATAATTTCTCCTTTATAAACGTATGCATATTAAGTCATTTTAGAACAATACTCCATTTCTGAGCATGAGCTAAGAATACTGTCAAGATTTCTGAATTGTTCTACATATTTATATTTATTGGTCATCAACTTATGAGTGACCATGAATAAATAATTGAGCACTATTCTATATCAAATATATTCCTGAGTGAATGTGATGGTTTTCCATTTTGTCAGTGTCATACAGCTGATTACTAGATTAAAGTAACTTGATAAAAATAATGATGCACGTATCCAGGAAACTAACATGAAATAGTAATTGCAAAAATATTTATGACATTTTACAAGGTGTTTTGATATTGGAGATATCTTGATTAAAATGAGAGGGAAAGTTTCTCTACTTTTAAAAACCTAAGTATTTTCTAAGGCATGGGAGGGTATCTTCATAGCAATGAAGTCTCAAGTAAAGGGTCATTATGTGATCCATTTTGATGCAGCATCATGGACGTCATAAAGAGAATAAATGTAGTTTCTATCCAGTTGGTAATTGAAAGCTGGATTTTAGCAATTCCTTCTTGAGATCAGTACAGTTTACATGAGGGATCTCTGGGATAGAAACTCAAAACTGAGAGAGACCCAGAGCCATTTTGAGATGATACATTTAGTAGGAGTTGTGGCAAGCAGAATAACACCCCCAAAGATATCCACATCCTACTCCCCAGATTCTGGGAAAAGGAAAATAAGGGAGTATATGGAACTAAGTATTCTAATCTGATGATTTAATATAGAGAGGTTATTTCGTATTATTGGGGGTCCAATGTAATGATAAGGGTTCATAAATATAGAAGAGTGATGAATAATAGAAAGTGTCAAAATGCTGTGATATGAGAAAGACTCAACTGGGTATTATTTTTCCTAAGTTTTGGTTTTGGTCATTCTTTCCACATTCATAAAATTTTACTCAGTTCAGCTTTATAAATACTATTGAGAAATTTTATACGTATATAACTGTTTTAAATCATTATTTGTTCATTACTAAATTAGGGAATGTGGAACAGAAAAAATGTTTTGTAAAGAGTGAGGGTCTGTTATACAATAGGAGTATAGGTAATGTATACCTGTATTATAGATATTTTGGGATATATATTTATAATATTATAATTTTGTATTAATCTACAAAGTTATATATAATAGTTAATAAATAATATATATATTATATAATGTATTTAATATAAATATATAAAATGGTAATTAAATATTATATATAAAACAAATTACACATATTTCATATATAACTTGTCATAGAAAGTAAGGCTGAGGATTTATTTTAAAAAAATTGTATGAGGTAGTTAGGGTTAATCGAGAATAATTAGGGGAAACAAACCTGATAATTGTGGTGATTTAACTACTGAAGAAAGAACCTTGATAATGTGAGGTTTATTATTATTATTATTTGCATATACACAAAACACATTTCCTCTATGCCATTAAGAACATCAGTTTCCACTTACATTATCATTAAAAATGCTGGGGTTTTTTTTCCAGTGTGGGGTTGGAGTCTCAGCCAATGCTTTTCTCCTTCTCTTCCACATTCTCATACTCATCCTGGATCGCAGGTCTAAGCCTAGTGACCTGATTTCCTGTCACTTGGCCCTCATCCATATCGTGGATGAGATGCTCCTCACTGCACTCTTTGTGTTGTCTCCACACCTGGGTCCATTGGTAATTTGATAGGGATTGCATCGAATCTGTAGATTGCCTTGGGTAGTATAGTCTTTTTGATAATATTGATTCTTTCAATCCAAGAACATGGTATATCTTTCCATTTGTTTGTGTCACCTTCAATTTCTTTCATCAGCGTCTTATAGTTTTCAGAGTACAGGTCTTTTGTCTCCTTAGGTAGATTTACTCCTAGGTATTTTATTCTTTTTGATGTGATGGTAAATGGGATTGTTTCCTTAATTTCTATTCCTGATCTTTCGTTTCAGTATTTGTAAGTAAACATTGTCTATGCTGGGCTTTCTGCCCTGGAATGGGTATGGTGGAATATGTAGCATGGTGAATTAAGAGGAGTTCCTACTTTTAGGGAGCTCACAGTTTCCTGAGGGAGATATAATGTATTAAGTATATATAACAGTAGTGTGAGTAGGAAGTGAGCAAATCCTTTCACAGTTCAAAGTACTAGTGGATCAGAGGGAACAAGATGTTGAAGAAACATTGACTATTCAAATTTGGCTGAAGCATAGGGTGCCCACAGGGTTGCTATTGTTGGCACTAAGATGGTGAAAGTAGATTAGATCCAGATTGTCATAGCTCTCAAATACTCTGCTTTGAAATTTTCACTTGAGTCACTGGATGGTGTGGAGCCTTTCTGTTTTTTTAAGCAGAGGTATGATATCAGGAGTAGCCTTTTAAATCAGAATCCAAGAGTAAATTAGGTATAGGTCTAAGTAAAAACCCTTTCTTCCTTCATTGTCTCTGGAGTGACTCAGTCTGTGTGCTTTCATTGCATATGTCTCCTGCTCTTTTTCTCAGGGGTTTTAAAAAACTAAACTTGTAATATAGTATGAATTCACAATTGGCTCTTTCTTTTAAAAAAATTTTTTTTTGTTAGTTTCTGTTTTATAACAAAGTGAATCAGTTATACATATACATATGTTCCCATATCTCTTCCCTCTTGCATCTCCCTCCCTCCCACCCTCCCTATCCCACCCCTCTAGGCGGTCACAAAGCACTGAGCTGATCTCCCTGTGCTATGTGGCTGCTCCCCACTAGCTATCTACATTACGTTTGGTAGTGTATATATGTCCATGCCACTCTCTCACTTTGTCACAGCTCACCCTCCCCCCTCCCCATATCCTCAAGTCCATTCTCTAGTAGGTCTGTGTCTTTATTCCTGTCTTAACCCTAGGTTCTTCATGACATTTTTTTTCTTAAATTCCATATATATGTGTTAGCATACGGTATTTGTCTTTCTCTTTCTGACTTACTTCACTCTGTATGACAGACTCTAGGTTTTTGATGGGCATTTTATTGACTCTATAGTTGACTTTTTGTAGTATAGACATTTTTACAATATTAACTCTTTCAATCTATGAATACAAGATATTTTTAAATTTATTTATGTCTTTTTCAATTTCTTTTACCAATGTCTTATAGTATTTTTTTTACTCTTGGTTAAATTAATTCCTGTTCTATTATTTTCAATGTATTGTAAATAGAATTGTTTTCTTTATTTCCTTTTCAGATAGTTCATTGTTAATGTATTGAAATGCAACTGAATTTTCATATGTTGATTTTATATCCTGAAAGTTTATTGAATTTCTTTATTAGATCTAACAGGTTTTTTGTGGAGTCTTTACACTTTTCTATATATAAGGTCCTTTCACCTGCAAAAGAGGACATTTTAATTCTTTCTTTCTGATATGGATGAATTTATTTCTTTGTATTTCCTAACTGCTCTAGCTAGGACTTCTAGTACCATGTTGAATTAGAGTGGTGCTAGTAAGCACCCTTCTCTTGTTTGTGATCATAGAGGAAAAGATTTCAGTCTTTCATTTTTTTGAGTATGATGTCAGCTGTGGGCTTGTCATATATTGCCTTTGTTATGTTGAGGTGTGTTTTTCCATACCAACTTTGTTGAGAGTTTTTATCCTGACAAAATTTTGAATTTTTTAATATGCTTTCTCTGCATCTATTGAGAAGATCACATGATTTTTATATTTCACTCTATTAATATTGTATATCACATTTATTGATTTCCATAAATCATTCTTGCATCCTTGGAATAATCTCACTTGATCATTGCATATAATCCTTTTAGTGTGTTGTTAAATTCAGTTTGCTAGTATTTTGTTGAGAATTTTTGCATCTATATTAATTAAGGATATTGGCCCATAGTATTTCTTTCTTGCAATAGTGTCATTATCTTGGTTTTGTATCAGGGTAATGCTGACCTGCTAAAATGAGTAAGAATGTTCTATTATCTTTAATTTTGGAAGAGTTTTAAAGAGACTGGCATTTTTGTAATTGGTAGAATTTAACTGTGAAACCATCTAATCCTGATCTTTTCTTTGTAGGGTTTTTTTTTTTTTTGCTAGTTTGTTACATTTTTATAATTAGACAATTCATATAAGTACATTGGTTGTTTAGTAATATATTGTTTAGGCTCCACCTGTTGGTGTTTTTTACAGTTTTTTTTTCCTGTAATTTATTTCTAATCTCATAGCATTGTGGTCAGAAAAGATGCTTGATATGATTTCAATTTTCTTAAATTTAATGAGGCTTGATTTGTGACCCAAGATGCGATCTATCCTGGAGAATGTTCCATGTGCACTTGAGAAGAAAGTGTATTCTGATGATTTCAGATAGAATGTCCTATAAATACGAATTAAATCTATCTGGTCTAATGTGTCATTTAAGGCTTATGTTTCCTTATTAGTTTTCTGTCTGGATGATCTATCCATTGGTGTAAGTGGAGTGTTAAAATCCCCCACTGTTATTGTGTTACTGTTGATTTCCCCTTTTGTGGCTGTTAGCATTTGCCTTATATATTGGGGTGCTCCTATGTTGGGTGCATATATATTTACCATTATTTTGTCTTCTTTTTGGATTGATCTCTTGATCATTATGTAGCATCCTTCCTTGTTTCTTGTAACAGTCTTAATTTTAAAGTCTATTTTGTTTGATATGAGTATTGCCACTCCAGCATTTTTTGATTTCCATTTCCATGGAATATCTTTTTCCATCCCCTAACTTTCAGTCTGTATGTGTCCCTAGGTTTGAAGTGGGTCTCTTGTAGACAGCATATATATGGGTCTTGTTTTTGTATCCATTCAGCTATCCTGTGACTTTTGGCAGGAACATTTAATCCATTTACATTTAAGGTAATTATTGATACGTACGTTCCTATTACCATTTTCTTAATTGTTTTGGGTTTGTTTATGTAGGTTTTTTTCTTCTCTTGTGTTCCCTGCTAGCATTTTTTGTAGAACTGATTTGGTGATGCTGAATTCTCTTAGCTTTAGTTTTTCTGTAAAGCTTTTGATTTCTCTGTCAAATCTGAATGAGATCCTTGCTGGGTAGAGTAATCTTGGTTGTGGTTTTTTCCTTTCATCACTTTAAATAAATCCTGCCGCACCCTTCTGGCCTGCAGACTTTCTGCTGAAAAATCAGCTAATAACCTTATTGGGATTCCCTTGTATGTTATTTGTTGCTTTTCCCTTGTTGCTTTTAATATTTTTTCTTAGTATTTAACTTTTGTGAGTTTGATTAATATGTGTCTTGCTGAGTTCCTTCTTGGGTTTATCCTGTATGGGATTCTCTGTGCTTCCTGGACTTGGGTGACTATTTTCTTTCCCATGTTAAGGAAGTTTCTGATTATAATCTCTTCAAATATTTTCTCAGACCCTTTCTCTTTCTCTTCTTCTTCTGGGACCCCTATGATTCAAATATTGGTGCATTCAGTGTTGTCCAAGAGGTCTGTGAGACTGTCCTCATTTCTTTTCATTCTTTTTCTTTATTCTGTTCAGTGACAGTGATTTCCAGCATTCTATCTTCCAGCTCACTTATCCATTCTCCTGCCTCAGTTATTCTGCTATGGATTCCTTCTAGTGTATGTTTCATTGCAGTTATTATGTGGTTCATCACTGTTTGTTTGTTCTTTAGTTCTTCTAGGTCCTTGGTAAATATTTCTTGTATCTTCTCAATCCGTGACTCCATTCTATTTCTGAGATCTTGGATCATCTTTATTACCATTACTCTGAATTCTTTTTCAGGTAGATTGCAATTTCCTCTTCATTTATTTGGTCTTATGGGTTTTTACCTTGCTCCTTCATCTGCAGCATATTTCTCTGTCATCTCATTTTGTCTAACTTACTGTGTTTGTGGTCTCCTTTCCACAGGCTGCAGGGTCATAGTTCCTCTTGCTTCTGGTGTCTGCCCCTGGTGAGTGAGATTGGTCCACGTACTTGTGTAGGCTTCCTGGTGGGAGGGACTGGTCCCTGCACTCTGGAAGATGGAGCTGAGTCTTGTCCCTCTGATGGGCAGGGCCATGTAAGGTAGTGTATTTTGGGGTGTCTGTGAGCTTAGCACAACTTTAGGCAGTCTGTCTCCTGATGGGTGGGGCTGTTTCCTGTCTTGTTGTTGTTTGGCATGAGGTGTACAGCACTGGAGCCTGCACTCAGTTGGGTGGAGCCAGGTCTTGGTGTTGAGATGGATACCTCCAGGAGAGCTCACACCATTTAATATTTCCTGCATCCAGGAGTTCTCTGGAGATCCAGAGTCCTGGACTCAGAGCTCCTACACTGGGGGCTCAGGCCTGTACTGTGGTCAAGGAACCAAGACCCCCACAAGCCACACAGTGTGATCAAAAAAAGGGGGGAGGGAAGAAAACAGACAAACAAAACCCAAGGCAAATGATAAAAATAAAACCTAAGTCACAAAGAGAAAAACAAATATAATATAATATTGCTTACATGTTGAAT
Source organism: Lagenorhynchus albirostris (assembly GCF_949774975.1). Lineage (NCBI taxonomy): Eukaryota > Metazoa > Chordata > Mammalia > Artiodactyla > Delphinidae > Lagenorhynchus > Lagenorhynchus albirostris. The sequence goes on from NC_083097.1 coordinate 156,212,631, forward strand.
ATAGAAAAATGATGCAATTGAACTTATTTGAAAAGCAGAAATAGAGACACAGACCTAGAGAATGGACATACGGATACTGGGGGGAGGGGGGTGGCAAGATGAATTGGGAGATTGAGATTGACATATATACACTACTTTGTATAAAATAGATAACTAATGTGAACCTACTGTATAGCATAGAGAACTGTACTCAATGCTCTGTGGTGACCTAGATGGGAAGGAAATCCAAAGAAGAGGGGATATATATATACATATATATATATATGCATAGCTGATCCAATTTTCTGTACAGCAGAAACTAACACAATACTGTAAAGCAACTATACTCCAAAAAAATCAATGAAAAAACAAACAAAAAACACAAAAAACACAAAGTAAACAAGGAAAAACTCCCTCTCGCGAGAGCACCAGAATCACAACTAACTGCTGAACAATCACCCACAGGAAGATACTGGAACTCACACACAAAAAATACCCCACATCCAAAGACAAAGGAGAAGTCACAGTGAGATGGTAGGAGGGGTGCAATCACAATAAAATCAAATCCCATAACCATTGGGTGGGTGACTCACAAGCTGGAGAACAATTATACCACAGAAGTCCACCCACTGGAGTGAAGGTTCTGAGCCCCACATCAGGCTTCCCAACTTGGAGGTCTGGCAAAGGGAGAAGGAATTCCCAGAAAATCAGACTTTGAAGGCTAGCGGGATTTGATTGCAGGACTTTGATAGGACTGGGGGAAAGAGAGACTCCACTCGTAGAGGGCATGCACAAAGTAGTGTGCACATCAGGACCCAGGGGGAAGGAGAGTGCCCCATAGGAGACTGAACCAGGACTACCTGCTAGTGTTGGAGGGTCTCCTGCAAAGGTGGGGGTTGGCTGTGGCTCACCATGGGGACAAGGACACAGGCAGCAGAAGTTCTGAGAAGTACTTCTTGGAGTGAACCCTCCTGGAGTCGACCATTAGCCCCACCAAAGAACCTGTAGGCTCCAGTGCTGTGTCACCTCAGGCCAAACAACCAACAGGGAGGGAACTCAGCCCCACCCAACAACAGAGAATCAGATTCAAGTTTTACTGAGACATTAAATGCAACAACATTCACATTATAGGGATCCCAGAAGCAGAAGAGAGAGAGAAAAGCCAGAGAAAATATTTGACGAGATTAGAGTCGAAAACTTCCCTAACATGGGAAAGGAAATACCCACCTAAGTCCAGGAAGTGCAGAGTCCTAGGCAGGATAAACCCAAGGAGAAACATGCTGAAACATATAGTAATCAAACTGACAAAAATTAAAGACAAAGAAAAATTATTAAAAGCAACAAGGGGAAAATGACAAATAACATACAATGGAATTCCCATAAGGTCATTAGCTGATTTCTCAGCATAAATTCTACAAGCCAGAAGGGAGTACACAATACATTTAAAATGATGAAAAGGAAGAACCTACAACCAAGATTATTCTACCTGGAAAACATCTCATTCAGATTTGATGTAGTAATCAAAAGTTTTATAGACAAGCAAAGCTAAAAGAATTCAGCATCACCAAAGCAGCTCTACAACAGTTGCTAAAGAAACTTCTCTAAGTGGGAAACACAAGAGAAGAAAAGGACCTACAAAAACAAACCCTAACCAATGAACAAAATGGTAATAGGAACATACATATTGATAATTACCTTAAATGTGAATGGATTAAATGTTCCAACCAAAAGACACAGGCTCCTTGAATGCATACAAAAACAAAACCCATATTTATGTTGTCTACAAGTGACCCACTTCAGACCAGGGACACACACAGACTGAAAGTGAGAGGATGGAAGAAGATATTCCATGCAAATGGAAATCAAAAGAAAGCTGGAGTAGCAGTACTCATATCAGATAAAGAGACTTTAAAATAAAGACTATTACAAGAGACAAGGATGTACACTAAATAATGATCAAGGTATCAATCCAAGAAGAAGATTTAACAATTATAAATACATATGTACCCAACATAAGAGAAGCTCAATGCATAAGGCAAATGCTAACAGTTATAAAAGAGGAAATCAACAGTAACACAATAGTAGTGGGGGACTTTAACACTTCACTTATACCAATGGACAGATCATCCAGACAGAAAATTAATAAGGAAACACAAGCTTTAAATGACACAATAGACCAGATAGATTTAATTGATATTTATAGGACATTCCATCCAAAAACAGCAGATTACACTTTCTTCTCAAATGCACATGGAACATTCTCCAGGTTAGATCACATCTTGGGTTACAAATCAAGCCTTGGTAAATTTAACAAAATTGAAATCATATCAAGCATCTTTTCTGACCACAATGCTATGAGATTAGAAATAAATTACAGGGAAGAAAAGGTAAAAAACACAAACACTTGGAGGCTACACAATATGTTACTAAATAACCAAGAGGCTATTGAAGAAATCAGAAATACCTAGAGAAAAATGACAATGAAAACATGACAATCCAAAACCTACGGGATGCAGAAAAAGCAGTTCTAAGCGGGAATTTTATAGCAATACAATCCTACCTCAAGAAAAAAGAAAAATCTCAAGCAATCTAAATCTTACACCTAAATGAACTAGAGAAAGAAGAAGAAGAACAACAAAAAAACCCCCAAAGTTAGTAGAAGGAAAGAAATCATAAAGATCAGAGCAGAAATAAATGAAACAGAAACAAAACAATAGCAAAGATCAATAAAACTAAAACCTGGTTCTTTGAGAAGATGAACAAAATTGCTAAACCTTTAGCCAGACTCATCAAGAAAAAGAGGGAGAAGACTCAAATCAATAAAATTAGAAATGAAAAAGGAGAAGTTACAATGGACACTGCAGAAGTACAAAGCATCATTAGAGACTACTACAAGCAACACTACACCAATAAAATGGACAACTAGAAGAAATGGACAAATTCTTAGAAAGGTGTAACCTCCCAAGATTGAACCAGGAAGAAATAGAAAATATGAACAGACCAATCACAAGTAATGAAATTGAAACTGTGATTAAAAATCTTCCAACAAACAAAAGTCCAGGACCAGATGGCTTCACAGGTGAATTCTATCAAACATTTAGGGAAGAGGTAACACCCATCCTTCTCAAACTCTTCCAAAAATTTGTAGAGGAAGGGACACTCCCAAACTCATTCTACAAGGCCACCATCATCCTATACGAAAACCAGACAAAGATACTACAAAAAAGAAAACTACAGACCAATATCACTGATGAATATAGATGCAAAAATCCTCAACAAAATACTAGCAAACAGAATCCAACAGAATATTAAAAGGATCATACACCATTATCAAGTGGGATTTATCCCAGGGATTCAAGGATTTTTCAATATATGCAAATCAGTCAATGTGATACACCATATTAACAAACTGAAGAATAAAAACCATCATCTCAATAGATGCACAAAAAGCTTTTGACAAAATTCAATACAAATTTTTGATGAAAACTCTCCAGAAAGAGGGTATGGAGGGAACCTACTTCAACATAATAAAGGCCATATATGACAAACCCACATGAAACATCGTTCTCAATATAGAAAAACTCAAATCATTTCCTCTAAGATCAGGAACAAGACAAGAATATCCATGCTCACCACTATTATTCAACTTAACTTTGGAAGACCTAGCCACAGCAATCAGAGAAGAGAAAGAAATAAATGGAATACAAATAGGAAAAGAAGAATTAAGACTGTCACTGTTTGCAGATGACATGATATTATACATAGATAATCCTAAAGATGCTACCAGAAAACTACTAGAACTAATCATCGAATTTGGTAAAGTTGCAGGATAGAAAATTAATGCACAGGAATCTCTTGCATTCCTATACACTAACAATAAAATATCAGATAGAGAAATTAAGGAAACAATCCCATTCGCCATTGCCGCAAAAATAATAAAATACCTAGGAATAAACCTTCCTAAGGAGGTAAAAGACCTGTACTCAGAAAACTATAAGACACTGATGAAAGAAATCAAATATGACACAAACAGATGGAGAGATATGCCATGTTCTTGGATTGGAAGAATCAACACTGTGAAAATGACTATACTACCCAAAGCAATCTACAGATTCAATGCAATCCCTATCAAATTACCAATGGCATTTTTCACAGAACTAGAACAAAAAATATTATAATATGTATGGAGACACAAAAGACCCCGAATAGCCAAAGCAATCTTGAGGGGAAAAAACGGAGCTGGAGGAATCAGACTTCCTGATTTCAGACTATACTACAAAGCTACAGTAATCAAGACAATAAGGTACTGGCACAAAAACAGAAATATCAATCAATGGAACAGGACAGAAAACCCAGAGATAAACCCATGTACCTATGGTCAACTAATCTATGACAAAGGAGGCAAGGATATACAATGGAGTAAAGACAGTCTCTTCAATAAGTGGTGCTGGGAAACCTGGACAGCGACATGTAAAAGAATTAAATTAGAACAGTCCCTAACACCATACACAAAAATAAACTCAAAATGGATTAAAGACCTAAATATAAGACCAAACACTATAAAACTCTTAGAGGAAAACACAGGAAGAACACTCTTTAGCATAAATCATAGCAAGATCATTTTTGACCCACCTCCTAAAGTAATGGAAATAAAAACAAAATAAAAAAATGGGACCTAATGAAACTTAGAAGGTTTTGCACTGCAAAGGAAACTATAAGCAAAACGAAAAGACAACCTTCAGAATGGGAGAAAATATTTGTAAATGAATCAATGGACAAAGGATTAATCTCCCAAATATATAAATAGCTCATGCAGCTCAATATTAAAAAAACAAACAACCCAATCAAAAAATGGGCAGAGGACCTAAGTAGACATTTCTCCAAAGAAGTCATACAGATTGCCATGAGGCACATGAAAAGATGCTCAACATCACTAATTATTAGAGAAATGCAAATCAAAATTACAATGAGGTATCACCTCACACCGGTTAGAATGGGCATCATCAAAAAATCTACAAACAGCAAATGCTGGAGAGGGTGTGGAGAAAAGGGAAACTTCTTGCACTGTTGGTGGGAATATCAATTGATACAACCACTATGGAGAACAGTATGGAGGTTCCTTAAGAAACTAAAAGTACAATTACCATATGACTCAGCAATCCCATTACTGGGCATATACCCAGGAAAAAACATAATTCAAAAAGACACATGCAAGACATATGGGAACATATGTTTATGTATGACTGATTCACTTTGTTATAAAGCAGAAACTAACACACCATTGTAAAGCAATTATACCCCAATAAAGATGTTAAAAAAAAAAAAGACACATGCACCCCAATGTTCATTGCAGCACTATTTACAATAGCCAGGTAATGGAAACAACCTAAATGCCCATTGACAGAGAGATGGATAAAGAAGATGTGGTACATATATACATTTGTAGAGACGTGGATGGGCCTAGAGACTGTCATGTATGACAGTGAAGTAAGTCAGAAAGAGAAAAACAAATATCGTATATTAATGTATATGTGGAATCTAGGAATATGGTACAGATGAACCAGTTTGTAAGGCAGAAATAGAGACACAGATGTATAGGAGAAACATATGGACACCAAGGGGGGAAAGTGTGGGCGGGTGTTGGTGGTGGTATGAATTGGGAGATTGGGATTGACATATATACACTAATATGTATAAAATAGATAACTAATAGGAACCTGCTGTATAAAAAATGTAAAATAGGGCTTGCCTGGTGGCGCAGTGGTTGAGAGTCTGCCTGCCGATGCAGGGGACACGGGTTCGTGCCCCAGTCCGGGAAGATCCCACGTGCTGCGGAGCGGCTTGGCCCGTGAGCCTGCGTCCGGAGCCTGTGCTCCACAGCGGGAGAGGCCACAACAGTGAGAGGCCCGCGTACCGCAAAAAAAAAAAAAAAAAAAATGTAAAATAAAATAAAATTCAAAAAAAACCCAAACAAACAAAAGAATCCAAAAATGAAAACAAGACAGAACTAACAAAAACAAAAAACAAAACAAAAACAGAAAGTAAGCTAAAAAAAAAGCAAATATAAAAGAAACACACAAAAACGATCAAAAAAGAATAAAAAGATAAAAACAAAACAAAACAAAAAACAGAAATGAGAATAAACAACAACAAAAAAAACAAAGCCGAAAAAAGCCCCACAAAACAGTAAAATAAAACTAGAAAAATAAAAATATATTAAATTTTTAAAAAGAAATAATAAATAATTAAAAAATAAAACAACAACAACAGAATGAAACAACAAAACCAAAATATTTCACTGGCGCCTCCACTGTCAGTGTCCTTGCCCCCACCATGAGCCACAGCCAACCCCGCCTCCCCAGGAGTCCCTCCAATACCTCTAGGTAGGTCTCTGGACCTGCTGTGGGCACTGTCAGGGCAGGTCATACTCTGACTTGTCCCAACTCCTGCATGTACTTGCCCTCAAAGTCCATAGCTGCTAAAGCTTGACTGGTCTCAGTTGTGGGAGCGCTGTTGTCCATTCAGATATTCCACAGACGCAGGGTTTACCAAGCTGATTGCAGAGATTTAATCCATAGTTTGTGCAGCTGCAAGAAGAGATTTCTATTCCTCTTCCTTAGCTCCACAAGCCCCTGGATTTCAGCATTGGTTTTGGCCCCACCTCTGCATGTGGGCCCCGCCTCAGGTGTCTGTTCCCTGCCCAGGCGAGAGTGGGCAAAAGCAGTGGCTGACTGGCACATGCTTGCTCAGTTAGGTGGGAGGGGCAAGAGGAGGTGACAAATTGGGGCGCGCGTGCTTGCTCAGGCAAGAGAGGGATAAGCTGGCCATGACTGGGACGTGCACACTCACTCTGATGGGAGCCCCCTGTAGTTCCCCTGGAGGCAGGAGCCAGTAGAAAGCTGAAACAGACTGGGGCACATGCACTCATTCAGGCATGATGGGGGCAAGGCGGCAATGACTGGGGCGCATGCACTTGCTCTGTTGGGAGTCCTTCCCAGTGCCCACAGAGATAGGGACTGGCATGTGGGAAGATAGGTTGTAATAGCGGCCCTACCCCTTGCTCGCCACTCAGCAATGGCACCTCGCTTCCAAGGCAGTCTGCACTTCCTCCAGGAGCATTCCCACCTGCAGAGCTCCTTGCTCCCATCCCCTCAGGCTGTTTCTGCACAGCTGAGCTCCTCACTCCCATCCCTTCAGGCTGTCTCCATGCAGCCAACAGCAGTCCTCTCCCCAGGTCCACTCTCTTAACTCCACGCTTCAGCAAACAGCCCCTGCCAGCATTGATGGATATCCATCTCAGGCTGGGGTGCACAGGGCTGTGGCACAGACCGTCAGTGCAAGTCTCACTCTGTCCTGACCACTGACCAGCCACTGCACTTTCTTCCGATAGCCCCCAAAGCCCTCCTCTATTTCAGCATACTTCACCACCAGTGAGGGGGCCTTCCTGGATGCCATAACCTCTCCTTTCCTTCAGCACACACCCCCACCTCGCACCAAGGGTGTGGGTCCCATCTTGTTTCCTCTTTTCTTTTTCTTCCCTTTCTCTCCTTTGTCTTACCTGTTTATGCGGGGACCTTTTCTTGTCCTTTTAGGTGTCATAGTTCCTCTGCTAGTGTTTAGCAGGTGTTCTGTGTGAATTGTTCCACTGGTAGATGTATTCTTGATATACCTGTAAGGAAAAGTGAACCCCAGTTCCTCCTATTCTGCCAACTTGACCCAACCTCTCTCATAGTGGTTTTGATTTGCATTTCCCTGATGATTAGCAATGTTGAGCATCTTTTCATGTGCCTGTTGGCCACCTGCATGTCCTCTTTGGAAAAATGTCTATTCAGGTCTTCTGCCCATTTTTTAATAGGGTTGTTTGTTATTTTGATGTTGTCCTATCAGCTGTTTGTATATACCCTTATCAATCATATCATTTGCAAGTATTTTCTCCCATTCAGTAGGTTGTCTTTTCGTTTTGTCAGTGGTTTCCTTTGCATCCAAAATCTTTTAAGGGGCTTCCCTGATGGTCCAGTGGTTAAGACTCCATGCCCCCAGTGCAGGGGGCCCAGGTTTGATTGCTGTTCAGGGGACTAGATCCTGCATGCCACAACTGAGTTTCCTCATGCTGCAACTAAAGATCCCACACACCACAACAAAGGTCCTGCGTGCTGCAACTAAGACCCAGTGCAGCCAAATAAAGAAATAAATAAAAACCAAAAGACAAAAGCTTTTTCATTTAACTAGGTCCCATTTGTTTATTTTTGCTTTTATTTCTTTTGCCTGAGGAGGCAGATCCAAAAAATATTGCTATAATATATAAATAATATTCACTTTATATATTTATGTGCTCCAGTGTTGGATGCATATATATTTACTATCATTATATTTGCTCAATGAATTGACCCCTTCATCAGTATATAGTAACCTTCTTTGTCTCTAGTGACAAATTTTTAATGAAAGTCTATTTTATCTGCTCTAAGTAGGGTCACCCCTGCTCTCTTTTTTTTTTATCATTTTATGGAATATCTTTTCCCATTCCTTCACTTATAGTTTATGTGTGACCTTAATAAAGTGAATCTCTTTTAGGCAGCATATTGTCGGTTCCTGTTTTCTTCTTTAATCTATTCAGTCATTCTGTGTCTTTTGATTGGAAATTTTTATTTATCTTATTTAAAGTAATTATTGATTGGGAAGAACTTACTATTAGCATTTTGTTAATTATTTCTGACTGTTTCATAGTTCCTTTTCTTCCCTTTTTGCTGTTCTCCTCTGTGATTTGTTGACTTTTTTGTAATGGTAAATATATATTTTTTTCCTTCTCTTAATCTTTTGTGGATCTACTAGGCTTTCCTTTGTGGTTACCATAAGGCTTACCTAAAACATACTATAGTGATAATAGTCTATTTAAAGATGATAAAAACTTAACTTTGATTTCAATCAAGACCTCTACACTTCAACCTCTCTCACCTCAGAGACCACTGCTCATTTTGAGACATCCTTTCAACTTGACTCTCACCTTCTGATTCCAGCAGTCTTTTCTTCTCTTTGCCCTATGATGTACTGCACTATCCATTCTAGTGTTTCTATAGCCTGCCTTCATCGTTCCACATTTGTAAGCATTTCCTGTACTAACACCATCTTGAATTATTTTAACTTGAGTGTGCCATCCTTTCATGCTGGGACCCTAGCTGATACAAGGTTGAAGCCTAAATTTTGATAAGTTCTCTATTGTTTTAACACCCACTCCTTTCATTCACTAATTAGATTTCTAGGGAGGGTAGAGACACCTAGATAGCACCTGACATGATATTCTCTTGGTCCCTATTGTCCTTAACTCTCCCCTGCTTCACCTAGTATATTTACCCATCCTTCAACCACCAGAAAAGACAACCTGGGATCTTCCTATGGAAAATTTACCTAGATTACATCTCACCTCAATTATAGCTTAGCTAATTTTGCAGAGCATTCTTTGGATTTTCATAGAAGACACTGTGGGTTTCTGGCTACATCACTAGAGTATTATGTTTTATTATAATTATACATTCCTTTATCCCTAGTCTAGATTCATTTCATATTCTTGAATATTAACATTCTGAGCCTTTTATTGCTTTATATCAATTTTGTAGCACCAGGCTTGATACAAAGTAGACACATAACAAATTTTCCTTTCATGAATGAGTGAATGAATTAATATTTTGCATATTAATTAATTAATTAATTACACCACCATATTGCTAATGGCAGAGAACAGAGAATGTGTTTCCTATAATCAGGGATATGGCCCACATCAAGTTGAAGATTCCATTGAAGCAGTCTATTTAATACACAATCTGTTTAATACAAAAAGTTAAGAGTTCTCTCAAAATAGACAGCCTAAAAGAGGAAAACTCTGCTTCTAAGTCCCTATCCAGTAATTTCTGTTTGTTCAACCTAGTGCCAAATTTTTAACAACTTCCTCATCAGACTAGAAAAAACAGCATTTTTGTTTAATTATTATGGTAAGTGAAGTCCTTTTATGGGCCACAGGACAGGGCTTTCTCTTGCTCAAGTGTAAAGGCAAGACAGTATAAACGCAGCATGAATTTGACCCTTCTAAGTCTCAATAACATCTGTCTCCTTAAATATTTTCGCATAATATTACACCAAGGTAGATTGAAAAAAAAAGTTTATATGTTGCATTCATGAGAATATATTTCCCTAAATTCCTCTCCCCCATTATTCATTCCTGGAGGATTCAGTTGATCTTTTTGCCACAACTCTTTCTTCCACTGATACCATATGTTAATCTTTCAAATTATCCTTTGTATATTTGCTTATTTTGAATTATTAATGTAATTATTTGAAATGAAAGCAAGGGAAATCTAGTATAGAAAATTATTCTGTTCATTAGGAAGGTATGAGTGATGATTTTAAAATACACATTTCAGTGTTGTGTTGGGTTGTCTGCCATCAGACCCTTGAAACATTAGCTCACATTTAATAGGTTGACAGTTGGGTCAGGCATATATGGCATATATAATGTGCATTGATATTCTACAGAATAAAGTTAATTAGCTTATATTATGATCAAATGGGTAAGTTTTCAAAGCCATAGTTGACCTTGCCTCTAACTGATAGAATTAACTTACCAAAGGAGCCCATCAAAGGTTGACTGAATAATGTAAATGACAATAAAGTGAATTCTGAATTGTACCAAGATTCAAGACCCATAAAACCTGAGAAATGTGATTCAAGGGAGACTGAGGAAAGAGAGTGCTTCTAAGAGTGGCTAATTCTCTTTAGAGACTGTTTTACAGCATTCAATTCTAATTCTCCAAGGACTTGTTAATTAAAGCCTAAGAGAATATTCCCTCCAGAAAACTGATGTACAGCCCATATTTCCTCAATTATGTAAAATAAATCTAAACTTAAGCTTCACTCACCACTCTGAACCTTTTATTTATTTATAACAATGAACACTGGCCCACCCATCCTGGAGAGATATAGTGGGTTCTGGACTGAGCATTGCCCCGGTCAAGAAGGTCCTTATTTCAGATATAAATGCCATACCCTTCACATTACAAGGATGCTCAGCTCTGGGGACATAGAGAGCTGAACATGCCTCACAACATGGTATGACTTAAAGTGAATTAGAGCATTGGGATCCAGACAAGTTGTGTATGATTATTGGTTTATTTTTGACTTTTAAAGTTTGACAATTAACTATAACTGTAAGAAACAATTCCCACTGGGCTCAAGTCCTTCTGAACTAATTATAGGCAGGAAATACCTAGGGAGATAAAGCCCCATGGGTCACACAAGGCAAATGGTCACAAGAGGGTATGAATTGATATTGGCAAACCTGAACTTGAGAAGCTGGCTTGCATCTCTCCTCTCCACTAAAGAGTCTTTCACTCCTGGAATTTTCATATGGGATGATTTCTTCACCATCAAGCAAAAGCATTCTCCAGTTGGTAACAGGAAAGCCTGAACACCTGTCTGCTTGAATATCAGGTTTAATGAGACTTCCTCTTTGCTTTCTAGGTGGTGACAGCAATGAATATAGGCTCTCTCACTTCCCTCTTAATGCTGAGAAGCAAGAATACTTGGGATGATGGGACAAAGGGCTGAAAGCACCTATAATTCAGGCCACTGTCTGTGTTTAAAAAAAAATAAAACTAATAGTAAACATAGTTAAGTATGTAGCGATAGCGATGTAGGGAGAAAACAGATATGAGTATAGAATTAAGAATTACAGAAATTTGAAATGGCTTCCCCCAAGAGACCAGAAAGGATAGTTTGAAGAAAGATTATGGTTATTTACTCCAAATTTAAAAGAAAAGAGAGTGGAGTTTCTCTAAGAAATTTAAGAATCTATAAATGATCCACTAATTGTATTTATTACAATTCAGTAGCAGCATGTCTTTTACCTTGTTGTAGCCTGGAATGAGTCACCATTGTTGTATCTACTTTTCCTCATATTTAAAATTGGAATGGCATTCCTCACAGGGCTGCCATGAGAATGGCATGAACTTATAGAAAAAACCCTTGGTAAATGGAAAGCTACACAGGTAAACTTTTAAATGTAATTTCAAAGGAGATCAGCCTTTGGTTCTCATTTAGAGGTCAATTAAATCACTCATAAAATATAACATTTGTTCTAGAGACTGGAGATTAAACAGGACAGAAAAAATTATGTCCTTGAGTTTCAAAAGTTAATCTACAGTATGAGCATTTTGGTGTTTATTTAAAGTACTTCTACTAGGACCCCACTCCCAGAAATTCTCACTCAGTAGGTGCAGGGTAAGACCCAGAAATATGTATGTCAAATAAGAACCCTGCCTTCCAGTACTTCGGTTAATGCATTTAAGAAACCTTGAATTGGAGCAAATATTTTATCACTGAGTGGCTACTTAATGATTCTTGTCCCTCAATTCCTTAAGGGTAAACAGAATTAAATGATATATTTTGCTCCCTGAGACAAAGTAAACACCATACTTTGAAGAAGAAACAGGTGCCTGAGAAAAACACCACCAATCCTACAGTTTCTTTATTTTGTAGAGCAACAGACATCATGAAGTTTTTATTCCTGTTTACCTGAATGTTCAATATTTGGAAAATGAACATGATCCAGAAGAGATAATAGACAGTTGAAAGGACTCAACTAAAGGACAGAGGTGAGTGAGAAGTGAGGAAATATTTTCTTCAAAGCAGTCTTCAATATAAAGATAATTACAATGCACCAGGAGAATTTTTTTGTCAATCGGTCATAAACCTAGTTTTGTAAAGGAGAACAGAAAGGATCAGAAGGAGACCACAGTGGATTGCTTTGATGACTATCATGAAACCAGATGAGGGGTAATAAATTCCTTATTCCTCATGATCAAAGCAATTAATTGGGTAGAGATTGACCTATTTTTACATTTTTTCCCAGAGCAGTGATGTTTTGTTGATCACTCAACAAAATCAGACAGGCAGAATTCTCCAAGAAAGAAAGGGAAATTATAGATTCCTCTGTTAAGATTTCACATCTATAAGGGGAGGCAGTTGCATCTAAGTAAAAGAAATTGAACTAATTCTTTTTTTTTTTTCGTTTTTTCTTTCTTTCTTTTTTTTTTTTTTGCGGTACGCGGGCCTCTCACTGTTGTGGCCTCTCCCATTGCGGAGCACAGGCTCCGGACGCGCAGGCTCAGCGGCCATGGCTCACGTGCCCAGCTGCTCCGCAGCACGTGGGATCCTCCCAGACCGGGGCACAAACCCCTGTCCGCTGCATCGGCAGGCGGACTCAACCACTGCGCCACCAGGGAAGCCCTGAACTAATTCTTTGACTTTTCCTACATTCTACTCTCTTACTTTGAGCCACCAGGAGATAAATGAAAATGAGATTTTTCTTTTTTCATTCTGAGGCAGGGCAACCCAGGAAGAAAGAGCATGAGGAACAGTAATGAGAGCAAATATCAAAGATAAAGCACTCTTCTGTAATCTTACAGACAGGGAATGTGGTTGGTGATAATCTGAGAAGGCAGCATTACGGAACGTGAGTGTGGAGTAGTGAAGAAGAGAAAGGTAAATACCAGTGTGTGTGGGAGACTTTACTGGTGGGGAAAATAGTAAGTAGGTGAGCAAGTAGGTGATGGACCAAAGATTAAAGGAGCAACTAGGCATTAAAGAATGAAAGGTGGGGAGGGCTAAGACGGTGATTGCACTGTGATTGGAGAAATGTCATGTTCTGCCCCAAATGCCTTGCCCAAGAGTCAGCTTTGACCACAGCAGAAGTAGCACCACATTTATGTCTTTGAGTATTTCAGATCAAAAAGCAGATCCATCTCAGCAGAGGTTGGGGAGAGGTGTTTAGAAAGCCCCACCACAAACAAAGTGTCATAGGGAGAATGGTGCCAGAATGTCAGAGGGCACCAGGCACCAAGTTAAGAGACACTGTTTTGGGGGAAGTGTGGCATGATAAACTTGACCTGTTTTACAATGTTGTGAAGGTCAAGCATATATGTATTAGCCAGTAAGGCAATCATTAGAGTATATACTCCCTGGTCCCTTAAAATCAAACAACATATTCAAGGCTTTGACTGTTCTTCATGTCAATGTTTTCTGAGGTAGAAAGTAAGGGTCTGTACTCACATTACAGCAACATAAGTGTCCTACGTCAAAGAAAGGCATTGGTGACAGTGGGAATCAGTATCATTATGACTAGCTATAGCTTTGACCAAAGAGCACTCTCTCTCCAGATGGTGTGCTCACAGGCATTGACCCTGCAGAAGCTCTTCACCCATCCCACTGCTCTGTAGACTAACATTTAATGAAAGGTAAAAAATGAATGATTATAAAAATGCTTAACACACCAATTCTGGGCATATCCTGAAATAATAAAATGATATGTAAAATTACAGGATCTTTTTTCTCATTCAACCCTGTATAGCTGAATTTGCCCTTTTAAAAAACACACAAGAATAATTTCAGAAATTTGCCATGCATAAAACTTTGTAAATAAATTACTTGAAAGTATATCAGTTCAGACATTGCAAATACCATGAATCGGTAATACAGAGAGTATAGTTACATAATCTGTATTCTGGGTGATCCATGTTTTTGTCATATGCAGTCTTGTGTACCCTTCCATTTATAGTCTCTCTACATGAGACTGCCACTGTATGTCCGTTGAGAGCATTTATCATCACGGATGCAGATGTGAATAACTAAAATGACTATGTTGAAAGAGGTCTAGAAAACGATTAAAAGCTGTGTGCTGGACACTGTGCCTTCTAGACCACCATTTTGGGTAACTTGAAACAAGTCTCTGAGTCTCTATGAGCCTCACTCTCTTCATGCATAAAAGAATAAAGGCAGACTGGGTGATCCCAAGAGCACTTCAATCACTGAAAAGTCCATACTTCCATAACAGAAATAAATAAATAAAATGAGATTCTAAGAACAAATACTATTTTTGGCACAGAGTCAGGCCAGGGTGTCAGTGGCTTGATATAGTGTGACAATGACATAAATGACACATTATGGTCATATTTTTCAATGTACACCAGCAGGACACATGAATGTGCTGGATAGAGAGGGGGAAATGAGGAAAAAAGAGTCAAAGATAACCCCTAGGAACTGGTCCTGTGCAATGGATGAATGGTCCTGAATTTGACTAAAATGAAAAGACTAGGGCTTCCCTGGTGGCGCAGTGGTTGAGAGTCCACCTGCCGATGCAGGGGACGCGGGTTCGTGCCCCGGTCCGGGAAGATCCCACATGCCGCGGAGGGGCTGGGCCCATGAGCCATGGCCGCTGAGCCTGCGCGTCCGGAGCCTGTGCTCCGCAACGGGAGAGGCCACAGCGGTGAGAGGCCCACATACCACAAAAAAAATAAAATAAAATAAAATAAAATGAAAAGACTAGAAAAAAGGAAAGGTTGGGATGAAGAAATCTAGAGTTATTTTTAAGATATGTTCATTTGAAATACCTCTTACTCGGCCCAAGGAGAAGTTTATGCACAGTTTTGCATAGTCTGTAGTTAGTGGAATTCGTAAGCTAAATCATGGATGTACATATATACACTACTATATATAAAACAGATAACTAATGAGAACCTACTGTACAGCACAGGGAGCTCTACTCAGTGCTCTGTGGTGACCTAGATGGGAAGTGAATCTAAAAAAGAGTGGATACTGTATACATATAACTGATTCACTTTGCTGTACAGCAGAAACTAACACAACACTGTAAAGCAACTATTCCAATATCAATTAATAAAAAAATTAAATAACATGAAAACAACATGGATGATGTTTAAACCCAAAGAACTTGAATTTAAAGAAATAATACTTATTTCTCTGTTATGAAATATTTTAAAGCCTTGTTGAATAGAATGTTACAATTTAAATTAGTAGAAAACAGCAACACATAAAATATAATAAACTATTAACACAAAAATAATCAGTGAGGAAGGCAAGGTACAAGTTGAACAAGTTCTTTCTCTGACGTGAAATAACAATATAATGCGAGACAACTGATTTTCTCTCTTAGTCTCTTGATGGAGATAATTAAACTTCTTTCCAAACACAGTCCTTGTGATTGGGAACATCATAATCATCTGAGGTGTTAGGTTAAAATAAGTTCTATTTGAACCTGGAAATCAAAATTTGAGGGAGAAAAGGTTGCAGGAGAACTTATCTTTGAAGGGCTTCCCCTGATGTACCACCATCTTTGTGACCCCTCCCCTTCTCCAGGACTTGGGCCACTTGGCTATAGCAGTGTGCAGTAATTTCTGTGACCAGTGACTCTTTCCTGAGAATAAGAGTGTAGGCAGACAGAAATCAGGTTAAAGCCTATGAAAATTGCAAATGCCTCTTTAACATGTTTGCACTATCTAATGGATCCTGGTTAAAGATGAGAGAGGAAAGGGGTTTGAAGGATTAAATCCATTGTTTGTAGCACTTCATAATATCTTGTTATGTTTTCCTTCTGTTATTTAATTGTTTACAACAAAGCATAGGCATGGATAAAAGAAATGAAATCTCAGGAGCTGACTTCATCCTCCTAGGCCTTTTCCTGGATATGAAACACATCAGATTTTTTATTGGTGCTATGCTTGTGATTTACACTGTGGCTCTGACTTTGAACTTTGTCCTAATTCTCCTGATCTGCATGGATTCTCACCTCCACACGCCCGTGTACTTCCTGCTCAGCCAACTGGCTCTCATGGACGTGATGTTAATCTCTAGCACAGTACCCAAGATGGCAACCAATTTCTTCTCCGGGAGGAGAAACATATCACGAGTGGCCTGTGGGACTCAGATCTTCTTCTTCCTGACTCTAGGAATTGCTGAGTGCATCCTCATCACCCTCATGTCCTATGACCGGTATGTGGCCATCTGTAACCCTCTGAGATACGCCCTCATCATGAGACAGAAGGTCTGTCTGCAGATGGCTGCCATCTCCTGGGCTGGGGGCGCCCTTACATCACTCGCACACACGGCCTACCCCATGCATTTCCCCACCTGTGGTTCCAGAGAGATTTCCCATTTCCTCTGTGAGGTCATGGCCATTCTAAAATTGGCCTGCCTATGAGAAGGCTGTGATAGTGACAAGCATTGTGGTGCTCCTCATCCCCTTGTCCCTTATCATGTTCTCTTATGCTCTCATCTTCCTTGCCATCCTCCGCATGAAATCCCCAGAGGGAAGGGACAAAGCCTTAGCCACTTGCTCTTCCCACTTGACTGTAGTGTGCCTCTATTACGGCCCTGCCATGGTGGTCTACATGAGGCCTAGTTCCTATCATAATCCCAAGCTGGACCAGGTCCTCCTTGTACTTGGCCCTATTCTCACACCTTTGCTAAATCCTCTGATTTATGGTCTTAGGAACAAAGAAGTGGTGGGGGCCCTAAGGAAGGTACTGAGTTGATGATACTGATGTCAAATTAAAAGAAGAAGATATACCCACCTCTAATCACTAACTTTAATTCAGCCTAAATAAGTTAGACTCCTATGTCAAGAGTTCTTACTTTTCGAGTTATTCATTCAGTAAACAAATATGTAATGAGGGTCTCCTATGTGTCACATACCATTTTATGTACTTTTGATATCCTCTTTAGAATTGCTTTAGAATCCTGGTGGAATTTCCCAGGGTTGTTTTTTTTCTATTTTTAACTGGCATCACTTGTACTTGCCTTCTTTGAAATATCCTTACAATATTAAGTTTCTACCCTGAACCTGTGAACTTCCACAAGTGTGGTGGTGGTAGGAAACTGATGATAAAATTCCACAGAAAATTGCTGGAAAATTGGATCAAAGACAGAACTTTATATCCCTGAGAATCATATAGGTCTCATTCAACCCCTGAAAGAAGCACATCTTGACATAAACCCAGAAATGTTATATGCTTGACTTCTTCATCTTCCAAAACATGCACGCATCCATCCACATACAAAAATGGCCATATATAAACTACTCCTGATGCAGACCACTTTGCATTTCCAAAAGCTTTAATTAAGTTTATTCAAAAGTTGAGCTGTAACACTGCAACAGAGCAAAGAGTAGAATAAAGATAGCCAAGATTACAGATTTTGATCATAATTACAAGGCAACTGAGCATAAACCAGTGGATGGAATGTTTTCACTATTTAGCTCAATCAAATAGTTAATTTGAATGCAATTAACTCATTTAAATAAGTAAAATGATAATATTCCAATGCATCTCGATACTATAATTATTTAGAGAGCCATGAAGTCAATTAAGAAGAAAAGGAAATGCAATTTAAACAAGAATGTGCAGTGGCCTAATGAATTAAAAGGTGTGTGTATAACTCAAGTCTAATGTAGGAAACGAGAACTAACTGCAAGTCAGAAATATCTTGAGGATACGTGGATGAAACTCCTTGATCTACCGAGTGGATAAGCAGAGTAATCAATATCTGAATGCTTAAGACTTGCGAAAGTTAACAACTGAATAAAAGAGAAGTATGATGTGCCAAATGAGATCAAAGACTCAGAGTATTTTATGGTATAAAAATATGAGTCTCTTTAATGATGATTGTATGGACTATGCAAAGACCTGTTGATAGAGAAAGGATCAAATCATCTTAGTCCCTGAGCTGTGGCTTACAAATCAGTTCTTGCTATTTGTTGTTTTTCCCTTGCTGCTTTTAATATGTTTTCTTTGTATTTAATTTTTGATAGTTTGATTAATAGGTGTCTTGGCATGTTTCTCCTTGGATTTATCCTGTATGGGACTCTGTGCTTCCTGGACTTGATTAACTATTTCCTTTCCCATATTAGAGAAGTTTTCAACTATAATCTCTTCAAATATTTTCTCAGTCCCTTTCTTTTTCTCTTCTTCTTCTGGGACCCCTATAATTCGAATGTTGGTGCGTTTAATGTTGTCCCAGAGGTCTCTGAGACTGTCCTCAGTTCTTTTCATTCCTTTTTCTTTATTCTGCTCTGCAGTCGTTATTTCCACTATTTTATCTTCCAGGTCAATTATCCGTTCTTCTGCCTCAGTTATTCTGCTATTGATCCCTTCTAGAGTATTTTTTATTTCATTTATTGTGTTGTTCATCGTTGCTTGTTTCTTCTTTAGTTCTTCTAGGTCCTTGTTAAATGTTTCTTGCATTTTCTCTATTCTATTTCCAAGATTTTGGATCATCTTTACTATCATTATTCTGAATTCTTTTTCAGGTAGACTGCCTATTTCCTCTTCATTTGTTAGGTCTGGTGGGTTTTTACCTTGCTCCTTCATCTGCTGTGTGTTTTTCTGTCTTCTCATTTTGCTTATCTTACTGTGTTTGGGGTCTCCTTTTTGTAGGCTGCAGGTTCATAGTTCCCGTTGTTTTTGGTGTCTGTCCCCAGTGGCTAAGGTTGGTTCAGTGGGTTGTGTAGGTTTCCTGGTGGAGGGGACTAGTGCCTGTGTTCTGGTGGATGAGGCTGGATCTTGTCTTTCTGGTGAGCAGGTCCACGTCTGGTGGTGTGTTTTGGGGTGTCTGTTGCCTTATTATGATTTTAGGCAGCCTCTCTGCTAATGGGTGGGGTTGTGTTCCTGTCTTGCTAGTTGTTTGGCATAGGGTGTCCAGCACTGTAGCTTGCTGGTCGTTGAGTGAAGCTGGGGGCTGGTGTTGAGATGGAGATCTCTGGGAGATTTTCGCCGTTTGATATTATGTGGAGCTGGGAGGTCTCTTGTGGACCAGTGTCCTGAAGTTGGCTCTCCCACCTCAGTGGCACAGCCCTGACTCCTTGCTGGAGCACCAAGAGCCTGTCCTCCACACGGCTCAGAATAAAAGGGAGAAAAAACAGAAAGAAAGAAAGAGGATAAAGTAAAGATAAAATAAAGTTATTAAAATAAAAAATAATTATTAAGAAAAAAATTTGTTTAAAGTAAAAAAAAAAGAAAAAAAACCCCAGACGGTGAGAACCCTAGGACAAATGGTGAAAGCAAAGCTAAACAGACAAAATCTCACACAGAAGCATACACATACACACTCACAAAAAGAGGAAAAGGGGAAAAAATAATATATCTTGTTCCCAAAGTCCACCTCCTCAATTTGGGATGATTCGTTGTCTATTCAGGTATTCCATAGATGCAGGGTACATCAAGTTGATTGTGGAGATTTAATCCTCTGCTCCTGAGGCTGCTGGGAGAGATTTCCCTTTCTCTTCCTTCTTCGCACAGCTCTGGGGGTTCAGCTTTGGATTTGGTCCCGCCTCTGCGCGTAGGTCGCCTGAGGGCGTCTGTTCTTCGCTCAGACAGGACAGGGTTAAAGGAGCAGCTGATTCGGGGGCTCTGGCTCTCTCAGGCTGGGGGGAGGGAGGGGTAAGGAGTGCGGGGCGAGCCTGCGGCGGCAGAGGCCGGCGTGACGTTGCACCAGCCTGAGGTGCGCCGTGCGTTCTCCCGGGGAAGTTGTCCCTGGATCCCCGGACCCTGGCAGTGGCGGGCTGCACAGGCTCCCGGGAGGGGCAGTGTGGAGCGTGACCTGTGCTCGCACACAGGCTTCTTGGTGGCAGCAGCAGCAGCCTTAGCGTCTCATACCCGTCTCTGGGGTCCGCGCTTTTAGCCGTGGCTCGCGCCCGTCTCGGGAGCTCCTTTAAGCAGCGCTCTTAATCCCCTCTCCTTGCGCACCAGGAA
Organism: Lagenorhynchus albirostris; assembly: GCF_949774975.1. Lineage (NCBI taxonomy): Eukaryota > Metazoa > Chordata > Mammalia > Artiodactyla > Delphinidae > Lagenorhynchus > Lagenorhynchus albirostris. The sequence continues at coordinate 156,233,198 of NC_083097.1, forward strand.
ACAAAGAGGCAAGAAAGAGTCTCTTGCCCCTTCGGCAGGTCCAGACTTTTTCCTGGACTCCCTCCCGGCTAGCCGTGGTGCACTAACCCCTTCAGGCTATGTTCACGCCGCCAACCTCAGTCCTCTCCCGCCATCGACCAAAGCTGGAGCCTCAGCTCCTAGCCCCGCCTGCCCTGGCCGCTGAGCAGACAAGCCTCTCGGGCTGGTGAGTGCTGGTCGGCACCGATCCTCTGTGTGGGAATCTCTCCGCTTTGCCTTCCTCACCCCTGTTGCTGCGCTCTCCTCTGTGGCTCTGAAGCTTCCCCCTCTGCCACCCGCAGTCTCCGCCCGTGAAGGGGCTTCTAGTGTGTGGAAACCTCTCCTCCTTCACAGCTCCCTCCCACTGGTGCAGTTCCTGTCCCTATTCTTTTGTCTTTGTTTATTCTATTTTCTTTTGCCCTACCCAGGTACGTGGGGAGTTTCTTGCCTTTTGGGAGGTCTGAGGTCTTCTGCCAGCGATCAGTGGGTGCTCTATAGGAGCAGTTCCACGTGTAGATGTATTTCTGATGTATCTGTGGGGAGGAAGGTGATCTCCGCGTCTTACTCTTCCGCCATCTTCTCCAGCCTCCTCACAAATCAGTTCTTGTATGCCAGAGGAATTTAACACTCAACACCTCAGTAAAGACATTACACAATATCAAGAAGAACAGAGTCCATGGCATGTGCAGAGGTAGTCTCTCTGCCACAACTGTGAAGATGCCACCAAATCAGTACTCATCAAAATGAAACCGTCTAAAAGGTCCATGTCAGCATTTTGGTGGCAAAAACTTTCTCAGGCCATGCCTCAGATTTACTGAATAACACTCTGTAGTTACCAAGTTCCAATGTGATCCATATTCCCCACAAAGTTTGAAAAGCACTGATTTAATCCCATTCTTCTCCATCCCCAATTCCACTGTCTTAGTTCAGAATTTCATCCCCTCTCCCTTTATTATTTTAATAGCTTCATTACTGGTATTCATGCCTCAGTCTCTTCCCATTCCATACACTATCCACAAAGTTGCCAGAAGTGAGTTTTCAGCCAGGACAGTGTGTTCCTTCCATTTCCATATTAAAAAAAAATGATAATGCCTATCTTATATTCAAACTCTTTAGCACGGTAAATTATCTAACTGAAATCGAGACTTAACCCTGACTACTTTCTTCCATTCCTTTCATATATTCATACTTCAACTTCATAGAATCATCTCCTTTTCCTTCTCACAGTACTATTTCCACTTGAGTGGAAGTCAACTTTCTTGCCCAAAATGACCTTCTCACCTGCCCTAACCTTTTATTTATGATGTGAACACAGAGCTCGGAGAAAAATTAATTTGGGTTTAATCTTGGCTTGCCAGAGGTGTAGTGTTGGACAATGTACTTATGCCTCTGTGTCCTCATATACAGAACTGGAATTAGTAATACCTGTCAGGGACATAAGGAAATTACATGTCAATAAATACCTGGCCAGTAGCAGTCATTAAATCTCTCTCATTTTCTTCAATTCCTGATTCAAATATCATCTACTTGGACCTTCACTAAAGTTAATCCCTTCCTCTCTCCCTTTCCTCTACACTTGTTTCCAGAGGTTTAAATCTCTAACTCTGCATTTAAGAGTGTGGTATGGCTGTGGCTTCTTTGTCCTGCTAGTGACTGATGGCTTCTCCACTTACGACTGTGCCTACTTGGAATCACCCTTACTTCCAGGTAGAGTGTCATGCACAGCATAGTGATGACTCAGTATTCCCTGCATCATACTGTGATCAGGACCCAAGCATCACACAAAAGCATAAATTGCATAATTCAGTGTCATTAAGGACATTCATGAGGTTGGTGATCTATTTTTTAGAAACAACTAACCAATCAAGAATATTCACAGAAATCAAAGAATTTGCAGGAAAAAGAAAGACAGCATTTTTGAAACGAAGAAAGTAACCCACCTAGGATTCTGAAGTTCTGGGTTTCCTTCCTTTTCTTCCTTTTAATGTATAAAGTAAGTTTGTATGTTTTTTCTTTGCTCCCATGGGTATACAAAAGTTATAGCTATTTACAAAGGAGCTACAGTGTGAATGACCTGAAGACCAACAGAAAAGATTTTCTTTCTTTTATAAAGATATAAAGAAGGAACCACAATGAAATGGGTAGGAGGGGCAGAGACACAGTAGAGTCAGGACCAATACTCATGGATAGGTGACCCAAACACAGGAGGACAATTAAAATTGCAGAGGAATGAGGAGCTTAAGCCCCACATTGGGCTCCCTAGCCTGGAGGTCCTGTACTGGGGAGATGATCACTCAGAATGTTTGGCTTTGAAAGCCAGTTGGCTTATTTCTGGAGCAAGAAATGGTTGTGGGAAACAGAGACTCCAGTCATAAAGAGTGCACACAATATCTCACATGCTCTGAGACCCAGGACAGAAGCAGTAATTTGAAAGGCGCCTGGATCAGACTCACTTGCTGATCATGGAGAATCTCCCAGAGAGGCAGGAGGCAATTGGGACTCACCCTGGGGACATAGATGCTGCAGCAGATATTTTAGGGAGTTCATCCTACCACGAGGACACTAATGCTGCAAAGCACCATTTTAGATTCTCCCTTTTGCTTATTATTCCTGGGACATGGCCCCAACAACCAGTCTTGGGATGCTTCAGGCCATGCAGCTAGCTAGGCAGGGACACATTAGCAGGCCAGATGCCTTAGGACCAACTGAGCCCCCAGCTGCCCCAGGACCTGGCTCTAACTACTAGGGGGCCCAGGATCCAGCCCCACCTACCAGTGGCCAATACAAGCACCAGGACCTCCAAGGCCCTGCAGCCAACCCTGTCAAGAAATGGCCCAATCACCAGCAGACCAGCAAATCCCCAAGATAGGATTGCCTTTTCTCAGGATTGCTTTGACTATTTAGGGTCTTTTGTTTTTCCATACAAATTTTAAAATTATTCTACCTTTGTGGGAAATGCCATTGGTATTTTGGGAAGGATTGAATTAAATCTGTAGATTGCCTTGGATAGTATGGTCATTTTAACACTATTAAATCTTCCAAAAATATATGGAAGAAAATAAGAACAAGCTAGTTACCATTACTGAAATTGAATCAGTAATTTAAAAACTCCCCACAAACAAAAGTCCAGGACCAGATGGCTTCACAGGTGAATTCTACCAAATACTCAGAGAAGAGTTAACACCTATCCTTCTCAAGTTCCAAATTACAAAGGAAGGATTACTTCCAAACTCACTGTATGAGGCCAGGATCACCCTGATACCAAAACCATACAAAGATATCACATACACACACAAATAAATAAATAAAGAGAAAATTACAGGCCCATATCACTGATAAACATAAATGCAAAAAAATCAACAAAATACCAGCAGGCTGAATCCAATAATACATTGAAAGGATCACACACCAAGATCAAGTGGGATTTACCACAGGGATGCAAGGATTCTTCAATATCTGGAAATCAATCAATGACAAACTGAAGCATAAAAAGTATATAATCATCTCAATAGATGCAGAAAAAGCTTTTGACAAAATTCAACACCCATTTATGATAAAAACTTTCCAGAAAGTGAGCACAGAGGGAACCTATCTCAACATAATAAAGGCCATATATGACAAAAACACAGCGAACATTATACTCTATGGTAAAAAGCTGAAAGCATTTCCTCTAAGATCAGAATCAAGACAAGGATGCCCACAGGATGGGAATAAAGACTCCACTCTTGCCACTTTTATTCAACATAGCTTTGGAAATCCTAGCCATGATGATCAGAGAAGAAAAAGAAATAAAAGGAATCCAAGTTGGAAAAGAAGTTAAACTCACTGTTTGCAGATGACATGCTACTATACATAGAAAATCCTAAAGACACCACTAGAACTCATCAATGAGTTCAGTACAGTTGCAGGATACAAAATTAGTATATGGAGATCTGTTGCATTTCTATACATGAACAATAAAATGTCAGAAATAGACATTAAGGAAACAATCCCATTTACCTTCACATCAAAAAATATATATAAAATACCTAGCAACAAACCTGCCTAGGGAGGCAAAAACCTGTACTCTGAAAACTGTAAGATACTGATGAAAGAAACTGAAGATGACACAAACAGATGGAAAGATATACCATGTTCTTGGATTGGAAGAATCAATACTGTTAAAATAACCATACTACCCAAGGCAATCTACAGGTTCAATGCAATCCCAATCAAAATACAAATGGCATTTTTTACAAAACTAGAACAAAATATTTTAAAATTTATATGGAAACACAAAAACTCTGAATATCCAAAGCAATCTTGAGAAAGGAGAACGGAGCTGGAGGAACAATGTTCCCTGACTTCAGACTGTACTACAAAGCTACAGTAATCAAAACAGTATGGTCCTGGCACACACACACACACACACACACACACACACACACACACACACAGACACACACACACACAACACACACAACACACACATGGATCAGTGGAACAGGATAGAGATCCCCGAAATAAACCCACACACTTATGGTCAATTAATCTATGACAAAGGAAGCAAGAATATACAATGGAGAAAACACAGAATCTTCAATAAATGGTGCTAAGAAAACTGGACAGATACATGCAAAATAATGAAATTAGAACATTCTCTAACACCATATACAAAAATAAACTCAAAATTGATTAAAGACCTAATTGTAAGACCTGATACTATAAAACTTCTGGAGGAAAACAGAGACAGAACACTTTTTGAGATAAATCTCAACAATATTTTTTTGGATGCATCTCCCAAAGAAAAGAAAAGCAAAAATAAACAAATGGTACTAATTAAACTTGAAAGATTTGCACAGCAAAGGAAACCATTGACAAAATGAAAAGACAATTTTTGAATAGGAGAAAATATCTGTAAATGATATGACTAATAAGGGATTAATTCCCAACATATATAAACAGCTCATACAACCCAATATCAAACAAAACAAAACAAAACAAAAACCTGCTTTAAGGGCAGAAGATGTGAATGGACATTTTTCCAAAGAGGAAATGCAGATGGCCAACAGGCATCTGAAAAGATGCTCAACATTCCTAGTCATCAGGGAAATGCAAATCAAAACCACAATGAGATATCACCTCACACCTGTCAGAATGGCTATCATCAAAAAGAACACAAATAACAAATGTTGATGAGGATGTGGAGAAAAGGGAACCCTCATACACTGTTGGTGGGAATGTAAATTGGAGCAGCCACCATGGAAAATAGTATGAAGTTTCCTCAAAAAAACTAAAAATAAAACTACCATATGACCCAGGAATTCCACATCTGGGTATATATTCAAAGAAAACAAAACCACTAATTCTAAAAGATACATGCACCCCAATGTTCATAGTAGCATTATTTACAATTTCTGGGATATGGAAACAACCTAAATGTCCATCAACAGATGAATGGATAAAGCATAAGTGGTATATATATACAATGGAATACTACTCAGCCATAAAATGAATGAGATACATGGGAGGAGCTTCAAGATGGTGGAAGAGTAAGACGTGGAGATCACCTTCCTCTCCACAAATGCATCAGAAATACATCTACATGTGGAACAGCTCCTACAGAACACCTACTGAACGCTGGCAGAAGACCTCAGACCTCCCAAAGGCAAGAAACTCCCCACGCACCTGGGTAGGGCAAAAGAAAAAAGAAAAAACAGAGACAAAAGAATAGGGATGGGACCTGCACCAGTGGGAGGGAGCTGTGAAGGAGGAAAGGTTTCCACACATTAGGAAGCCCCTTCACGGGTGCAGACTGCAGGTGGCGGAGGTGGGGAGCTCTGGAGCCATGGAGGAGAGCGCAGCAACAGTGGTGCGGAGGGCAAAGCAGAGAGATTCCCACATAGAGGATTGGTGCTGACCTGCACTCACCAGCCCGAGAGGCTTGTCTGCTCACCTGCCTGGACGGGCAGGGGCTGGGAGCTGAGGCTCGGGCTTCAGAGGTCAGACCCCAGGGAGAGGACTGGGGTTGGCTGCGTGAACACAGCCTGAAGGGGGCTAATGGGCCACGGCTAGCCGGGAGGGAGTCCAGGCAAAAGTCTGGAGCTGCCGAAGAGGCAAGAGACTTTTCCTTGCCTCTTTGTTTCCTGGTGCATGAGGATAGGGGATTAACAGTGTCGCTTAAAGGAGCTCCAGAGACAGGCATGAGCCGCGGCTATCGGCGCGGACCACAGAGACGGGCATGAGATGATAAGGCTGCTGCTGCTGACATCAAGAAGCCTGTGCGCAAGTACAGGTCATTACCCAAACCAACCCTCCAGGGAGCCTGTGCTGCCTGCCACTGCCAGGGTCCCGGGATCCAGGGACATCTTTCCTGGGAGAACACAGGGCACGCCTCAGGCTGGTGCAATGCCACGCTGGCGTCTGCCACCGCAGGCTGGCCCCGCATCCGCCTCCCTCCCCGTGGCCTGAGTGAGCCAGAGCCCCGTCCTGTCTGAGCGAAGAACAGATACCCTCAGGCGACCTACACGCAGAGGCAGGTCCATATCCAAAGCTGAACCGCGGCAGCTGTGTGAACAAAGAAGAGAAAGGGAAATTTCACCCAGCAGCCTCAGGAGCAGCGGATTAAATCTCCACAATCAACTTGATGTACCCTGCATCTGTGGAATACATGAATAGACAACGAATCATCACAAATTGAGGAGGTGGACTTTGGGAGCAAAGATATATATATTTTTTTCCCTTTTTCTCTTTTTGTGGGTGTGTAGGTGTATGATTCTGTGTGTGATTTTGTCTGTATAGCTTTGCTTTTACCATTTGTCCTAGGGTTCTCTCTGTCTGTTTTTTCTCTTTTTTTCCTTAGTACAGTTTTTAGTGCTCATTATCATTGGTGGATTTATGCTTTGGTTTGGTTGCTCTCTTCTTTCCTTCTTACTTTATTTTCTTTTTTATTACTTTTATTTTTTTACTTCTAATAATTATTTTTTATTTTGATAACTTTATTTTATTTTTCTTTCTTTTTTCTCCCTTTTGTTCTGAGTCGTGTGGCTGACAGGGTCTTGGTGCTCTGGCCAGCTGTCAGGCCTGTGCCTCTGAGGTGGGAGAGCCAAGTTCAGGACATTGGTACACCAGAGACCTCCCAGCTCCACATAATATCAAATGGTGAAACCTCTCCCAGAGACCTCCATCTCAATGCGAAGACCCAGCTTCACTCAACGCCCAGCAAGCTACAGTGCTGGACACCCTATACCAAACAACCAGCAAGACAGGAACACAAACCCACCCATTGGCATAGAGTCTGCCTAAAATCATAATAAGGTCACAGACACCCCAAAACACACCATTGGATGCGGTCCTGCCCACCAGAAAGACAAGATCCAGGCTCATCCTCCAAAACACAGGCACCAGTCGCCTCTACCAGGAAGCCTAAACAACCCACTGAAACAACCTTAACCACTGGGGGTAGACACCAAAAACAATGGGAACTACGAACCTGCAGCCTGCGAAAAGGACACCCCAAACCAAGTAAGTTAAGCAAAATGAGAAGACAGAGAAATGCACAGCAGATGAAGGAGCAAGGTAAAAACCCACCAGACCAAACAAGTGAAGAGGAAATAGGCAGTCTACCTGAAAAAGAATTCAGAATAATGATAGTAAAGATGATCCAAAATCTTGGAAACAGAATGGAGAAAACACAAGAAACGTTTAACAGCGACCTAGAAGACCTAAAGAGCAAACAAACAATGATGAAACACAATAAATGAAAATTTTAAATCTCTAGAAGGAATCAATTGCAGAAAAACTGAGGCAGAAGAACGGATAAGTGACCTGGAAGATAAAATAGTGGAAATAACTACTGCAGAGCAGAATAAACAAAAAAGAATGAAAAGAATTGAGGACAGTCTCAGAGACCTCTGGGACAACATTAAATGTGCCAACATTTGAATTATAGGGTTCCCAGAAGAAGAAGAAAAAAAGAAAGGGACTGAGAAAATATTTGCAGAGATTATAGCTGAAAACTTCCCTAATATGGGAAAGGTAATAGTTAATCAAGTCCAGGAAGTGCAGAGAGCCCCATACAGGATAAATCCAAAGAGAAACACGCCAAGACACATATTAATTAAACAATTAAAAATTAAATACAATGAAAAAATATTAAAAGCAGCAAGGGAAAAGCAACAAATAACATATAAGAGAATCCCCATAAGGTTAACAGCTGCTCTTTCAGCAGAAACTCTGCAAGCCAGAAGGGAGTGGCAGGACATGTTTAAAGTGATGAAAGGGAAAAACCTACAACCAAGATTACTCTACCAGCAAGGAACTCATTGAGTCATCAGAGAAATTAAAACATTTACAGACAAGAAAAAGCTAAGAGGTTTCAACACCACCAAACCAGCTTTACAACAAATGCTAAAGGAACTACCCTAGGCAGGAAACACAAGAGAAGGAAAAGACCTACAATAACAAACCCAAAATTAAGAAAATGTGAATAGAAGCATACATATCAATAATTACCTTAAATGTAAATGGATTAAATGTTCCAACAAAAAGACATAGACTGGCTGAATGGATACAAAAATGAGACCCGTATATATGCTGTCTACAAGAGATTCACTTCAGACCTAGGGACATATACAGACTGAAAGTGAGGGGATAGAAAAAGATATTGCATGCAAATGGAAACCAAAAGAAAGCTGGAGTAGCTATTCTCATATCAGACAAAATAGACTTTAAAATAAAGACTATTACAAGAGACAAAGAAGGACACTACATAATGATCAAGGGATCAATCCAAGAAGAAGATATAACTTTGTAAATATTTATGCACCCAACATAGGAGGACCTCAGTACTTAAGGCACATGCTAACAACCATAAAAGGGGAAATTGAGAGTAATACAATCATACTACAGGACTTTAACATCCCACTTTCACCAATGGACAGATCATCCAAAATGAAAATAAATAAGGAAAAACAAGCTTTAAATGATACATTAAACAAGATGGACTTAATTGATATTTATAGGACATTACATCCCAAAACAAGAGAATACAATTTCTTCTCAAGTGCTCATGGAACATTCTCCAGGATAGACCATATCTTGGGTCACAAATCAAGCCTTGGTAAATTTAAGAAAATTGAAATCGTATCAAGTATCTTTTCCAACCACAGTGCTGAGACTACATATCAATTACAGGAAAATATCTGTAAAAATACAAACACATGGAGGCTAAACAATACACTGCTTAATAACCAAGAGATCACTGAAGAAATCAAAGAGTAAATTTAAAACTACCTAGAAGGATATGACAATGAAATTGCAATGTCCCAAATCATATGGGAGGCAGCAAAAGCAGTTCTAAGAGGGAAGTATATAGCAATACAATCCCACCTCAAGAAACAAGAAACATCTCAAATAAACACCCTAACCTTACACATAAAGCAATTAAAGAAAGAAGAGCAAAAGAAACCCCAAAGTTAGCAAAAGGAAAGAAATCATAATAAAGATCAGATCAGAAAAAAATGAAATAGAAATGAAGGAAACAATACCAAAGATCAATAAAACTAAAAGCTGTTTTTTTGAGAAGATAAACAAAATTGATAAACCATTAGCCAGACTCATCAAGAAAAAAGGGAGAAGACTCAAACCAATAGAATTAGAAATGAAAAAGGAGAAGTAGCAACAGACACTGCAGAAATACAATGGATCATGAGAGATCACTACAAGCAACTCTATGCCAATAAAATGGACAACCTGGAAGAAATGGACAAATTCTTAGAAAAGCACAACCTTCCAAATCTGAACCAGGAAGAAATAGAAAATATAAACAGAGCAATCACAAGCACTGAAATTAAGACTGTGATTAAAAATCTTCCAAAAAACAAAAGCCCAGGACCCGATGGCTTCACAGGCGAATTCTATCAAACATTTAGAGAAAGGCTAACATCTATCTTTCTCAAACTCTTCCAAAATACAGCAGAGGGAGGAATACTCCCAAACTCATTCTACAAGGCCACCATCATCCTGATACCAAAACCAGACACTGATGTCACAAAGAAAGAAAACTACAGGCCAATATCACTGATGAACATAGATGTAAAAATCCTCCACAAAATACTAGCAGAGTCCAACAGCACATTTAAAAGGATCATACATCATGATCAAGTGGGGTTTATCTCACGAATGCAAGTATTCTTCAATATATGCAAATCAATCAATGTGGTACACCATATTAACAAACTGAAGGAGAAAAACCATATGATCATCTCAATAGATGCAGCAAAAGCTTTTGACAAAATTCAACACACATTTATGATAAAACCCCTCCAGAAAGTAGGCATAGAGGGAACTAACCTCAACATAATAAAGGTCATATTGATAAACCCAGAGCCAACATCATTCTTAATGGTGAAAAACTGAAAGCATTTCCACTAAGATCAGGAAAAAGACAAGGTTGCCCACTCTCTCCACTATTATTCAACATACTTTTGTAAGTTTTAGCCACAGCAATCAGAGAAGAAAAAGAAATAAAAGGAATCGAAATCGGAAAAGAAGTAAAGCTGTCACTGTTTGCAGATGACATGATACTATACATAGAAAATCCTAAAGACACTACCAGAAAACTACTAGAGCTAATCAATGAATTTGGTAATGTAGCAGGATACAAACTTAAGGCAGAGAAATCTCTAGCATTCCTATACACTAATGATGAAAAATCTGAAAGAGAAATTAATGAAACACCTCCATTTACCATTGCAACAAATAGAATAAAATACCTAGGAATAAACCTACCTACGGAGACAAAAGACCTGTATGCAGAAAACTACAAGACACTGATGAAAGGAATTAAAGATGATACAAACAGATGGAGAGATATACCATGTTGTTGGATTGGAAGAATCAACATTGTGAAAACGACTATACTACCCAAAGCAATCTACAGATTCAATGCAATCCCTTTCAAACTACCAATGGCATGTTTCACAAAATAGAACAAAAAATTTCACAATTTTTATGAAATCACAAGAGACCCTGAATATCCAAAGCAATCTTGAGAAAGAAAAACTGAGCAGGAGGAATCAAGCTCCCTGACTTCAGATTATACTACAAAGCTACAGTAATCAAAACAGTATGGTACTGGCACAAAAACAGGAATATAGATCAATGGAACAGGATAGAAAGCCCAGAGATAAACCCACACACATATGGTCACCTTATCTTTGATAAAGGAGGCAAGAATATACAATGGATAGAAGACAGCCACTTCAATAAGTGGTACTGGGAAAACTGGACAGCTACATGTAAAAGAATGAAATTAGAGCACTCCCTAGCACCATATACAAAAATAAACCCAAAATGGATTAAAGACCTAAATATAAGGCCAAACATTATAAAACTCTTAGAGGAAAACATAGGCAGAACACTCTATGACAGAAATCACAGCAAGATCCTTTTTGACCCACCTCCTAGAGAAATGGAAATAAAAATAAACAAGTGGGACCTAATGAAACTTAAAAGCTTTTGGACAGCAAAGGAAACCATAAACAAGACAAAAAGACTACCCTCTGAAGAGGAGAAAATATTTGCAAATGAAGCAACTGGCAAAGGATTAATCTCCAAAATTTACAAGCAGCTCATGCAGCTCAATCTCAAAAAAACAAAACAACCCAATCCAAAAATGGGCCGAAAACCTAAATGACATTTCTCCAAAGAAGACATACAGCTTTCCAACAAACACATGAAAGGATATGGAGCATCACTAATCATTACAGAGATGCAAATCAAAACTACAATGAGGTATCACCTCACACCAGTCAGAATGGCCATCATCAAAAAATCTACAAACAATAAATGATGGAGAGGGTCTGGTGAAAGGGAACCCTCTTGCACCGTTGGTGGGAATGTAAACTGATACAGTCACTATGGAAAACAGTATGGAGGTTCCATAAAAAACTAAAAATAGAACAACCATACAACCCAGCAATCCCACTACTGGGCATATACCCTGAGAAAACGATAATTCAAAAAGAGTCATGTACCACAATGTTCACTGCAGCTCTATTTACAATAGGCATGTCATGGAACAACCTATGTGTCCATCGACGGATGAATGGATAAAGAAGATGTGGTGCATATATACAATGGAATATTACTCAGCCATAAAAAGAAACTAAATTGCATTATTTGTAGTGAGGTGGATGGACTTAGAGTCTGTCATACAGAGTGAACTCAAAAAGAGAGAAACAAAAACCGTATGCTAGCACATATATATGGAACCTAAACAACAACAACAACAACAAAAAACAGTTATGAAGAACCTAGGGGCAGGACAGGAGTAAAGACACAGATGTAGAGAATGGACTTGAGGACATGGGAAGGGGGAAGGGTAACCTGGGACGAAGTGAGAAAGTGGCATGGACTTATATATACTATAAAATGTAAAATAGATAGCTAGTGGGAAATATCCACATAGCACAGGGAGATCAGCTCAGTGTTTTGTGACCACCTAGAGGGTGGGATAAGTAGGGTGGGAGGGAGACGCAAGAAGGAGGAGATATGGTGATATATGTATATGTATAGCTGATTCACTTTGTTATAAAGCAGAAACTAACACACCATTGTAAAGGAATTATACTCCAATAAAGATGTTTAAAAAAACATCCTTTATCTGGTAAAGTTGTCCTTTAGATATGAAGGAGAAATAACTACTTTCCCAGACAAACAAAAGCTGTGGGAGTTCTCAACCACTGGATCTACCTTGCAAGAAATTCTGAAAGAAGCAGAAATGGAAAGGAGGTGAGAAGGCATAGAGTGGCTGCATGGAAAAAAAGACCCAACTATATACTGTACACAAGAGGCTTTATACACTTTAGCTCCAAAGGCACACATAGGCTCAAAGTGGTTAGAAGAAGATATCCCATGCAAATGGAATTCAAAAGAAAGTGGGTAGCTATATATATATATATATATATATATATATATATATATATATATAAAATACAAAATAGACTTCAAGCCAAAAACAGGAATAAGAGACAAAAGGGTCTTTATATAATGATAATGAGCTCAATACATCAAGAATATATAACAATTGTAAATATATATGCACCCAACATAGGAGCACCTAAATGTATTAAGCAAATACTAACTGATCTGAAATGAGAAATAGACAATAATACAATAATAAAAGGGCAATTCAATACCTCACTCTCAGCAATGGATAGATCATCGACAAAGAAAAACCAAAAAAAAATGTTCAAACCGAACCAGACTTTAGAACAATAAACTTAACAGACATATATAAAACATTCCATCCAACAGCTGCAGAATACACATTTTTCACAAATACACATGGAACATTCTCCAAGATAAAGCATATAAGACACAAAACAAGTCTTAGTAAATTTTAGAAGATTGAAAGCATTCTCTTTTCTGACCACATTGGTATGAAACTAGAAATCAACAAAAGGAAAGCTAGAGAATTTACAAATATGTGGAAACTAAACAACACACCTTTAAAAAACAAAAGAAATCAAAAGGGAAATTTAAAAATATCTCAAAACAACTGCAAAAGGAAGTACAACATACCAAGTCCTATGGGATGCTGCAAAAGCAGTTCTGAGAGGAAAGTTTAAAGCAATAACTGCATATACTATGAAACTAGAAAAAAAATTAAATAACCTAACTTTAAACCATAAAAGAGCATAAAAAGAAGAAAAATTAAGCACAGGATCAGGAGAATGAAGGAAATAATAAATATCAGAGCAAAATAAATAATACAGCAACCAGAAAAACAATAGAAAAGATGAAAAAACTAAGAGCTGACTTTTAAAGATAAACTAAATTGACAAATCTTCAGCTAAACTAACTTAAATAATGAGAAAGAAGACTCAAATAATAAAATTAGAAGTGAAAGAGGAGACATTACAATTGATATTACATAAATACGTAGAATCATAAGAGACTACTATGAATAGTTATACACCAACAAATTAGATAACCTAGAAGAAATGGATAAATGTTTAGAAACACACAACCTACTAATGCTGATTCAGGAAAAAAAATAGAAAATCTGAACAGAACAATAACAAGTAAAGAGATTGAGTAAGTACTCAAAACCTCCCAACACAGAAAACCCCAGGACTAAACAACCTCACTGGTGAATTCTACCATACATTTTAAAAAGAATAAATGCCAATCCTTCTCAAGCCCTTCCAAGAAATTGAAGATGAGGGAACACTTCCGAACTCATTCTACAAGACCAACATTACCCTGTTACCAAAACCAGATAAAGACTCTACAAAAAAAGAAAACTACAGACCAATATCCCCGAGGAATGTAGATGCAAAAAATTTCAACAAAATATTTGCAAACTGAATTCCAGAACGCATTAAAAGGATTATGTACCATGACCAACTGGAATTTACCTCTGGGATGCAAGGATGGTTCAACATATACAAATCAATAAATGTAATATATCACGTTAATAAAATGAAAAAAATAACATGATCATCACAATAGAGTCAGAAAAAGCATCTGACAAAATACAACAGATAATAAATTTTATGTTATGTGTTTTACCACCTTTTTTTAAAAAGACATAATAGCCTGGCAATCAATGAAGTCTTGTAGACAAAGTCATTTTCATGGTTCATTTGAAAAGTTTCAATGTTGTGCATGCTTCCATAGTTTGGTGTACTAAGTTTTGTTTCGTTTTTAATTTTGTCTGGTTTCTCAACAACTAGAAGAATTTTGAAATGTCATCCAGAATAATCAGGACGACTTTCATATCCTTTCTAGTTAAAAGATTCATGAATGGTTCTGCAGTACTAGAGTAGACAAGGTAGACAATCTGTTCAAGTGCTTCCCCAATTGTGGGATTGGTGACAGACCATAGTTTCATTTTGTACCTTAAAGTCTTCCTTTGGGAATATGCCAACAAGGAATGTCATCTGGCCTTGACTGCCAGTTGTGATACTTCATATTGTCTACACAGTCTTCTACTGTGTTAGTTTTGGCATCATTTAGTGGCCTGGGATAGACGGCACATGCTCCTACATCAATTACACACGCTCCTACATCAATCATACATCAATTACAACCTGCGACCAAACATCTGTCTAAGTGTAAATATTTCCTTTAGCTCTTAAGAGAGGAATCACAATTGGCCATTCTGTAGCTTCTGGAAGCTTCACAAACTGTTTCCACAACCATTCAATTAATTGATTTGGACCATCAGTAAGATAAAAAACACCTGGTTAATATTTCAGGATCATCATGATGCAAGAGATGAAAACTGAAGAGTAGAATTTGATGAACAAACTTCTCCTTAAGACAAATGTTTTAAAGTATCCAGGCTAGATTTCTAAAGATGGAAATAATGCACCAAAGGTATAAACATTTTTTAATGTTCACTCTGAAAGTATTTCAAACCTACAAAACAGTTCCAGGGGTACAGATAGTTCCCTTTTACCAGTCTTCCCCAGATGCTGACATACTGCATAACCACAGTACAGTTGTCAAAGCCAGGAAATTAATATTTATAAAACAGTATAACTGTGGATCTTATTCAAGTTTCACCAACTGTCCCACTAATGTTCTTTTTGAAAGCTTTTTTGTGGAACCTGGCGAGTATCACACATCACATTTATTACACTTCCTTGGTCTCATCTAATTGTGGACAGATCCTCATTTTCTTTGTCCTTTACAGCCTCAACACTTTCAAAAGGTATTCAACTGTTTTGTGGAATGTCCCTCAGTTTGCGTTTGTCTCATGTTTTCTCATGATGTAGAATGCAGGCTGTACATTCTGGGCAGGAATATCACAGTGTACCTACCATACCTGGGGAGAGTGGGGTAGGACACATGATGTCTCTATCTCAATACTGGTGGTATTAACTTTGACTGTTTGGTTGTGGTGGTGTGCCTGATTTCTCCACTAAGCAGTTTCTGTTTATTCCCCCTGGATATCTTGTGAGGAAATGCTTTGCCCTCCTAAGTTTAGCATCTACTGACAGTTCTTGCCTGCAAAATTACTGCTGTGGTGTTTGCCAAATAGCAGTATTTTATTTCCATCTTTCCTTCTACATTTATAATTGGGATTCCACTGAAGGGAGGATCTGCCCCTTTTATTTATGTATTCACATCACAATGGACCAAACATTTCCTTTTCTATGGGTATGAACAATTTTTAAGATTTTGGATGGACCTGATAAATTGCCTTCAGAAAGAGTGTACAGATTTACACTCCCTCAGGTACTACATGAGTCTGTCACCTTTCTACACCCATACCAACAGTAATTATGTACAAATAAATTCACTTGTTTAAAAAAAGGATATCTAGTAATTACTTACCTTTGCAGTTTATTGCCTCTTATGTATCTTCACTGTTCATTTGTTTTTCATCTTCCATCATTTGTTATTTTATATAACATTGCACATTTTACCCTTGTCACCTATGTGTTTACGAGATCTTTTTGCACTGAGGATATTATTACAAATGGAATTATTTGTAACATATTTTCTCAGTTTCTTTGCATTTTACCTTTACTAATGAATGTCAATTTTACAGTTTTATATGGTCAAATATATTGATGTGTTTCTTTTTCATTTGTGCTGTTGTAGAAAGTTCTTTACCAAATAAAGATACTCAACATGCTCTCTTAGATTTTTGATTAAGTCCAAATTTTTATATGTATTTCTTTTATTCTTCTGGATTATATTCCACTAGGCTTTCTAACATAAACTTTTTTCTTTGTTTCAGTATTTTCCCCCAAAGTTCAGGAATTTTTAAAGGTAGAATTTAAATCACTGGGGAAATATATATATAACTTTTAATATTAATATGATGCTAACCATCCATTTGGGGGAAAAAACTCCCTACTTCACACTATTTATAAAAATGGATTCCACATGGATATGTGTATTAGAAAAATATTTTTTATCAAGAAAATACAAACTCTACAAATCTAGTCAGCTGGATAAATACATGGCAGATTATCTGTCCCTGGACAGTTTGCTAGCATTAAATTAAAGTGAAATAAATATGATTAAGATATCCTTCATCATATTGATACAATATTGCCTATATCTTAGATTATAACTGAGAGCATACACTATAAAATCTTTTTACTGTTCACGAAAGTTTCTCTTAAGTTTTTGGTTACGTTCAAGTCTCCTTATCAGGACAGCTATACCCCAAAGCAAGATTTTTATTTGAATAAAAAAGGGCCCATAAGTTGAAATAAAAAACAGTATAAAATATATATTTATAAACATTTATGATTACTAACATAAATATTAATTTATATTACATGTAGGCATAACAGAAGATGATAAAAAGATAACTGTAAGGAAGACGAGGAAGAATACAAAACCAAATCAGGGATTCAGGTCTCTTTTTGTCAACACAACACACAAAGGCCCCAAATGCTATATGTAATTAGCTGTAAACATCTCATAACAAACCAAACATCCAGGGGGCTCCCTCTGCCCAGGATGCATTACCGGATGTGGTACGCCCTGAAGCACTTGGCATGGACACCCTTCTGGCACTTCTCACAGCGGGTGTTGGTCTGTGAGTGGCACAGGGCACACCGGGTCCTCTTGTCCTGGTGGATGATCCAGTGCCCAATCATGTCAAAGCGGCTCTCGGTTTCCAGCCGCCTGCTTCGCCTCCCTTGGGATGATGTATCCGCGTTGCTCTCTAGGTACACGCAGGCCACATATCTCCGGAAGGCCAGAAGGTCCACCTGGGCATCATGGCAGCATATCCTGTGCAGCTGCCATGCATTGTTAAGAGCAGCGTCAATAACATAGCCAATGAAACTCGAGTACCACTTCATACCCCGGATCTTCACCTTGTACTTGGCGATGTTCTGGTCCATGCGGCCGACACCCCCGACCTTCTCCTGGTACAGCCTCAGCAGGGATGGCTGATGAACCTGGGCCTGCGTCTTGGCTGCTCCCGAGTGATGGCTGGTCAGCCCTGCTGGCTCTATGCCCACAGCGTTGGAGCAGATGTTGACCACACTGCTATCATGCCAGCGGCACACGATGATCTCCTCACTCTCATCAACTCTATAATCAAACGAACCCCTCTTCATTCTCTTCAGTTCTTTGGGATCTTTAAGGGGACATCGTTCAGTTCTGTACTCACGAACAGTTCCTGTGGCCTTCACTCCTTTCTTCCTTAAAATGGACATCAATTTGACACTTGTAAAAACCTTGTCAAAAAATATGTGGTATGGCAGACACCCACGTGTCTGAAGTGCATCCACAAATTTCACCACCATACTGCCTCCTAGGTCCAGGCCCCTGTCTGGCTTAGTGAACAGTGTGCCCTGTGAGGGCTCGAACCACACCAAATAGCCCCTGCTGGTCGTCCCACACCAGATCTTGTAGCCCAGCCGCACAGGTTTCCCCGCAGGCAGACGCTTGGACCCCCGGTGTCCAAAGTACTCACACATAGACTCGCCAAAGCTGTAGAACTCTTCCAAGGGTGCATGCTTCTGGAAATTGTAGTTCATGCGGACAATGAGAGGCCTCACCTTGGCAAACCTATCACTTTCATCAAGCTCATTGTTATCTGCAAAATGCAGGTATGAGAAGATCAGTTCAAATCTGTCCCTTCTAATTGCATCAGCCACAAGATGATGATGTGAATCAGGGGATGTTTCCCAAAACATCCTTCTCCTTGGATAGGAGATATACCCACTTAAAATCAAAATGCCCAAAACACACTTCAATTCCTGAGCTGTGAGACCCAGGTTGACATTCTTCTGCCAAGCATAACGATTGGTTTCATTAACAATAAAATTAATTGTTCCTTCATCAAAAAACAATTCAAAGAGGCCTACAGGACTCAGTTCCTGGCTTTTGAGATCCTCCATATGAGGATCCGATGCTGTCCAACTGGTGAAGTCCGGGCAGATATCTCTTTTGGTCCAAACATGTTGAGGTTCCACTACTGCCTTTTGCTTCTTCATGGCTGGCTGCAGCTGCAGGTCATCATCATCCTCCCCGGTGCCAGAGTCCTCAGGCACAACAAAGGCATGCAGCACATTGCCAGGCAGGAGCGTTCCTCGCCGGCCATCTTCATCACCCGAGTCCTCATCAGTGAAGTCCCCTGAGGCATTGTTGGGCGGTGCAATGAAGATCTCCTCCCTACTCTGGTCAGACTCCTCCTCCTCCAGAGCATTCAGAACCTCAAGCAACTTCATGGACTTCAGCTTTGAGCCGGTTCTTCTCCCGGTAGTGAGGCTGCTGCGATGACAGGAAACAGAATGAAGAGAGGCCATGCAGGAAAGCCAGTGCTTCAGCAGAAAACTCCACTAAAGCATTGCCCAAGAGGAGGGCACTCCCACTGCAACAGCATCTTGGACCTAACACCATAAGTCATAGTGCCAGATAAGTGAATTTTCCAGACAAACACAAATTATTCATCTAAGTGCAGAAGTATTTTAATGAAGGGAGACATTCTAAAGAGGTATTCCATACTTCCTTTCCTTCTTACATAAAGTGTCTGAATAGAGGATCCCCTCTAGTGATGAAGCCAGGTGCCACTGTTATCACCTGGTTAACAGTAACTGTCAATGGGAAGGCTCGGCTGCTGAAGTGACATCCACCGATGTCTCCTGACTCAGTGGCCCTAGCAGCCCTGCTTTCATGCTTCTGCCTTATCTGTCTCTTCCCTTTTTCTTACTCACTTGGCATATATAAGTTTCCTCACTTCCCCAATTCTCAAACTCTCCATACTTGAACTCTCACTACCCAAATTCAGGACCTAAACAGATTCAGACAGATTTTCACAAAGCTCCCTCAACATCTGATATCCTACTGCATACTAACTGCTAAATAGATTTGGAAACATGGAAACCCCTGCTATTCTAACTCTCCCTGTACATGTAGGAACCAAATGCAAGAGATATTTGTATTTAGTGGGCACCAACCACGAGCAGGTGCTGCCCAGGGGCTGGCAGTGAGCACACTCCACTCCCTGACCTGCATAGCACTTGTTTCCAAATGGAGGAGACAGATGACACATCAACAAACACGCAGCTATGCAGGACGGCATCAGGTAGTGATGAGGGCCATCCTGAATAAGGGACAGAGAGTGCAGCAAAGGAATAGGGCTGGAGGTGCTACTTTAGACATATGATGAGGGAAGGCTCACAGGGCAGATGGCCTGGAGAGGTGGAGTGAGCCTTGCAGACAGCTGGAGACTGGGTGTCCCAGAGGGAGAGAAAGAACTGTAGGTACAGGTGCAAGGCCCTGTGGTTGAAGGGACTTGATATCTATGAACAGCAAGGAGGTTAGTGACACTGCAGATGTAGTGAGGGGAGGAGAGTAGAGCAGAGGTGGCTGGGTCCAGGGCCAAGGCCCCACAGGGTTCCAGAGGTCCTGATCAGGACTTCCAGCTGTATTCAGTTATCACAGGAAGCCCCTGAGGGGATGGAGCAGGACAGTGAGGGGTCAAATACATTACTCTGGCTATGAGAACAGACTGGACTTGGGAAGGTGGGCACTGCTGCTGCCCTATGCCTTGGCCTCTGCATGAGAAAAGCCGTGTACCAGAGGGAGGATGCAGGCTTTACCACAAAGGCTATTTCTCTGCCTGCTCTTAGGCTTTGGAGTTTAAGCTGCATTAGAGATTCACTCCAACCTCACTTCCAGGACACTGACTCCACCAGCCACCCCTGCTGGAGGCTAGAGCACAAGAAGTCTGACCTCTGGGGAGATGAGGTATGCCTCAAGCTCTCCATGGCCAGCCAGAAAGGGAGAGGAAACCTGAAGCTCTTCCTTTCCATGGACCTCGAACTAAGACACGTTCTCAAGGGTAACAGCCATCTTCATGCCTCCCCTGGTCCACAGCAGCAGATCCAGGCCTGCCCAGCCACAATCTCTGCTAGCCTCACCACTCAAACAGGCCCTCAAACACCTCTGTGCATACCTGTTCAAACCCTTGGAGTGAGAAAGCCTGCAGGAACTGAGGCAGCCCCACAGACAACCATCTTGTGTCTTGAAAGATGAGGAAAGTAAATCATGTTTTTAGATCAAGTGCAGAACTAGAACTACACAGCTGCACCCGTACTGTACCATACACACTCCTTTGTCTGCCTTGTCTTTTCTCCAATCTTCCTCTCTCCTCTCCCTCCTTGGTGCTTCATAGACACCAAGTGCTTAGGGTGGGCAGCAGGACTGAGAACTGAAAATGTTATAGACTTGGTCTTTCAAAAGCAGAGAAGTAAATATAGTTAGCCTTGAATAACATGGGTTTGAACTATGTGAGTCCACTTATACATAGATTTTTTTCGGTAAATACGTCCTGGAGTACTACATGATCCTCAGTGGGTTGGAACCGCCAGTGCAGAGGGCCTGATTATAAAGTTATACACAGATTTTCAAATGCGGAGAGTCAGCACCCCTAATCCCCATGTGTTCAAGAGTCAACTGTACTTGCATAAAGCCTTTCAACAAACATTACTCCTACCTTGATGATGAAGCCATGGTATATTGTGAACATGAGCTTGTCTTTACTTGCAGAGTCTAAGAATCTGTAAGACAACAGAAGTCAGTTTTAAGAAATCATATCTTAATTAGCAAAGGAATAGGACCTTCTCTACCATTTAAGGGAAAAAAAATCTCAAGATTCACTATCAACCAGAGGGAAATGGATCAAGTACACACAGGAAATGAGGTGTAGTTGACTGGCTAGTCAGAGGGAAAAAGAACAAGCTCCCCCATCTCACACCTCACAACAAAATACATTCTAGAGCGGGGTTTCCCACAGTCAGAACTATTGGCATTTTGTTTCTCCTGGGGGGTTGTCCTATGTATTATGTGATGTTTAACAGCATCCCAGGCCTCCATCTACTAGATACCAATAGAACAACTACCCTACTAGTTGTGAAAAACGAAAAGGTTTCTAGACAAATGTCCTCTGGTGGGGAGAGTAGGAGGTAAAATCTCCCCTGGTTGAAGACTACTGTCCTACATCAGCACTGCCAATAGAACTTGCCACAATGATAGAAATGTTTTATATCAGTGCTGTCCAATATGGTAGCCATGAGCCATATATGGGTATTAACCACTGGATATATGGTTAGTGTGACTGAGAAATTGAATTTTTAATTTTATGTAATTTTAAGTAATTCAAATTTAAATAGTCACATGTGGTGGCTACTATATTAGATAGCGAAGTCCTAGATGTATTAAGTATTAATTGCAAAAAAGCAAAACTTTTAAAGTATATTAATGACCACAGAGGGAAACCTTTCTTATAGAAAACACAGAAACTTAAAGGAAGGTGGATAATTTTAACTACATCAAACTTCCAACAAACCTGTAGTAGGCAGAAGGCCCAAAGGACCCCAAATAGGTTGAACTCAAATAGGGCTACACCAAGACACATTATAATTAAATTGTCAAAAGTCTAAGACAGAGAAAGAATTTGGAAAGCAGCAAGAAAAAGAGAAATTACATACAGGGGAATGCCTAGTAGCAGATTTTTCAACAGAAACTTTTCAGACCAGGAGAGAATGGGATGATACATTGAAAATGTAGAAAGAAAAAACTATCAACTAAGAATGTTATTCCCAGCAAGCTGTCCTTCAAAACTGAAGAAGACATAAAGACTTTCACAAGCAAACAAAAGCAGAGGGTGTTCATACCACAAGACCTGCTTTAAAATAAATGCTAAAAGGAATTCTTCAAGTAGAAGTAAAAGGGCACTAATTATATCATAAAATCATATGAAGAGAGTGTAAAACTCATTGGTAATGGTAACTATAAAGTCAGTCAGGTAATAGGAGTGTATAATTCACTAACAACTCTAGATTTAAAGTTAAAAGTTAATGCATATATGTAGATTCTAGAAAAATGGTACCGATGAACCGGTTTGCAAGGCAGAAATACAGACACAGATGTAGAGAACAAATGTATGGACACCAAGGGGAGAAAGCAGGGGGAGGGGAGTGGAGGGATGGGATGAACTGGGAGATTGGGATCGACATATATACAGTAATATGTATAAAGTAGATAACTAATAAGAACCTGCTGTATAGCACAGGGAACTCTACTTCGTTTTACTGTACAGTAGAAACTAACACAACATTGTAAAACAACTATACCCCAATTTAAAAACAAAGGAAAAAATAACATTCTAAAACAACTATAACTACAATAATCTGTTATTAGATACATACTATAAGAAATATGTAAACTGTAGCATCAATAATCTAAAATGTGAGGGGGAGGAGAAGTAAAAGAGTAAAGTTTAGAAATGTTACAGAAGTTAAGGTGTTACCAGTTTAAAATAGGGTGCTATCATTTCAAGATTTTATGTAAACCTCATGACAAACACAAAAGAAAAACTTACTGTAGTTACACAAAAGAATATGATAAAGAAGTCAAGGCATAATGATACAATAATTCATCAAATCATAAAAGAACACAACAGGAATAGAAGAAACAAAGGATTTATAAAACAGAAAACGATGAACAAAATGAAAACAATTAGTACTTACCCATCAATAATTACTTTAAATGTAAATTCATTAAATTATCTAACCAAAAGCCATGGAATGGCTTAATGGATAAAAAAGTAAGATCCAATGATATGCTACTGACAAGATACTCACTTGATCTTTAAATATACATATAGGCTGAGTGTAAAAGGATGGAAAAAGATATTTCAAGCAAATAGTAACCAAAAAAAAAAAAAAAAGAAAGCAGGGGTAGTTATACTTATGTCAGTCGAAATTAACTTTACTAAAATGGAAACAAGAAAATAAGATAATTACATAATGAAAAACAACAATCCATCAAAAGATATAACAATTGTAAATATTTAAGCACTAAATATTTGAGCACCTAAATATATAAACCAAATACTAAGAGAACAAAAAGGAGAAATAAATGGCAATAAGATAAGAGGGGGGACTTTAATATCCCACTCTCAACAATGGTAGATCATTCAGACAAAGAATCAATAAGGAAACATCAGACCTGAATGCCACTATAGACCAAACGCACATAAAAGACATATACAGAACATTCTATTCAACAATAGAAAAATATACATTCTTCTTAAGCACACATAGAACATTTACTGGGATGTTAAATGTTAGGCCACAAAAAAAGTCTTAGCAAATTCAACAAGACCAAAATCATACTAAGTATCTTTCCTGAACACAGTGGTATAAAGCTAGAAATCAGTAACAGGAGGATAACTGAAAAACTCAAGAATGCATAAAAATAATTCTCCTGAACAACCAATGTAGCAAATAAGAATTAAAAGGAAACTAAAAAGTATCTTAAAACAAACAAAATTGGAAACACAATATACGAAAACAGGGGATGTTAGCAAAAGCAGTTCTAAGAGGGAACTTTATAGCCATAAACACATACAGAACGAAAAGACAACTATCTCTAATAAATAACCCAACTTTACACCTCAAGGAACTAGAAAAAAGAACAAACTAAGCTTAAAGTTAGCAGAAGGAAGGAAACAATAAAGATTAGAGCAGAAATAACTAAAGGAGAGAAGAAAAAAATGAGAAAAGATTAACAAAACTAAGAGTTTGTTCTTTGAAAAGACAAACGAAATTGACAAACCTTTAGCTAAACTATCCAAGAAAAAAAAAACCAACAAAATTATAAATCAAAAAGGAGACATTACAACTGATACCACAGAAATACAAAGGATCTGTGCAACTGAAATGATCACATTGTTAATCAGCTATACTCCAGTACAAAATAAAAAGTTAAAAAAAAATACAAAGGATCAGAGGGTAGTAGGAACATTTATCTGCCAACACACTGGACAATGTAGAAGAAATGGATAATGCTTAGAAACAAAAAATATACCAAGACTGAATCAAGAAAAAAGAGAAAAAGTGAACAAACCAGTTACTAGTAAGGAGACTGAATCAGTACCCAAAACTTCCCAACAAAGAAAAGCCCAGGACCAGATGGATTCAAGGGGAATTTTACCAAACATTTAAAGAATTAATGCCAATTCTTCCCAAACTCTTCCAAAATATCAAAGAGAAGGGAACACCCCTAAACTCATTTACAAGGTCAGTATTACCATGATACCACAGCCAGAATAAGGACATTACAAGGAAGGAAAACTACAGACAAATATCCTTGATGAAAACAGATGCAAAAATTCTAAATAATATACTATCACACCAAATTCAACAATACATTAAATGATCAAATGGGGTTTAACACAGGAATGCAAGGATTCTTCAATATATGCAAACCAATCAATGTGATATGCCATATTAACAAATTGAAGGATAAAAACCATACGATGACCTCAATAGATGCAGAAAAAGCTTTCAACAAAATTCAACAGCCATTTATGATAAAAACTCTCCAGAAAGTAGACTAGAGGGAACCTGCCTCAACATAATACAGGCCATATATGAAAAACCACAGCCAACATCATTCTCAATGGTGAAAAACAGAAACCATTTCCTCTAAGATCAGGAACAACACAAGGTGCCCAATCTCACCATTATTATTCAACATACTTTTGGAAGTTTTAGCCACAGCAATCAGAGAAGAAAAAGAAATAAAAGGAATACAAATCAGAAAAGAAGAAGCAAAACTGTCACTGTGTGCAGATGACACGATACTATACATAGAAAATCCTAAAGACAATACCAGAAAACTACTAGAGCTAATCAATGAATTTGGTAAAGTAGCAAAGTACAAAATTAAGGCACAGAAATCTCTTGCATTCCTATACACTCATGATGAAAAATCTGAAAGAGCAATTAAGGAAACACTCCCATTTACCATTGCAACAACAAAAAAAAATACGTAGGAATAAACAAAAGACCTGTATGCAGAAAACTATAAGACACTGATGAAAGAAATTAGAGACGATACAAACAGATGGGGAGATATACCATGTCCTTGGATTGGAAGAATCAACATTGTGAAAATGACTATACTACCCAAAGCAATCTACAGATTCAATGCAATCCCTATCAAACTACCAATGGCATTTTTCACAGAACCAGAACAAAGAATTTCACAATTTGTATGGAAACACAAAATACCCCGAATAGCCAAAGCAATCTTGAGAAAGTAAAACGGAGCTAGAGGAATCAGGTTCCCTGACTTCAGACTATACTACAAAGCTACAGTAATCAAGACAGTATGGTACTGGTGCAAAAATAGAAATATAGATCAATGGAACAGGATAGAAAGCCCAGAGATAAACCCACACACATATGGTCACCTTATCTTTGATAAAGGAGGCAAGAATATACAATGGATAGAAGACAGCCTCTTCAATAAGTGGTGCTGGGAAAACTGGACAGTTACATGTAAAAGAATGAAATTAGAACACTCCCTAACACCATATACAAAAATAAATTGAAAATGGATAAAAGACCTAAATGGAAGGCCAGACACTATAAAACTCTTAAAGGAAAACATAGGCAGAACACTCTACGACAGAAATCACAGCAAGATCCTTTTTGACCCACCTCCTAGAGAAATGGAAATAAAAATAAAGAAATGGGACTTAATGAAATTTAAAAGCTTTTGCACAGCAAAGGAAACCATAAACAAGAGGAAAAGAAAACCCTCATAATGGGAGAAAATATCTGTAAATGAAGCAACTGACAAAGGATTAATCTCCAAAATATACAAGCAGCTCATGCAGCTCAATATCAAAAAAACAAACAACCCAATCCAAAAATGGGCAGAAGACCTAAATAGATATTTCTCCAAAGAAGATATACAGATTGCCAACAAACACATGAAAGAATGTTCAACATCACTAATTGTTAGAGAAATGCAAATCAAAACTACATTGAGGTATCACCTCACACCGGTCAGAAAGGCCATCATCAAAAAATCTACAAACAATAATTGCTGGAGATGGTGAGGAGAAAAGGGAACTCTCTTGCACTGTTGGTGAGAATGTGAATTGATACAGCCACTATGGAGAAAAGTATGGAGGTTCCTTAAAACACTAAAAACAGAACTACCATATGACCCAGCAATCCCACTACAGGGCATATACCCTGAGAAAACCATAATTCAAAAAGAGACATGTACCACAATGTTCATTGCAGCACTATTTACAATAGGCAGGACATGGAAGCAACCTAAGTGTCCACCAACAGATGAATGGATAAACAAGATGTGGCACATACATACAATTCAATATTACTCAGCCATAAAAAAAGAAACAAAATTGAATTATTTGTAGTGAGGTGGATGGACCTAGAGTCTCTCACAGAGAGTGAAATAAGTCAGAAAGAGAAAAACAAATACCGTATGCTAACACATATATATGGAATCTAAAAAAAAAATGTTTCTCATTAACTTAGGGGCAGAACAGGAATAAAGAGGCAGACATAGAGCATGGACTTGAGGATGTGGGGAGGGGAAAGGGTAAGCTGGGACAACGTGAGAGAGTAGCATTGACATATATACACTACCAAATGTAAAACAGATAGCTAGTGGGAAGCAGCAGCACAGCACAGGGAGATCAGCTTAGTGCTTTGTGACCACCTAGTGGGATGGGATAGGGAGGGTGGGAGGGAGATGCAAGAGGGAGGGGATATGGGGATAAATGTATACATATAGCTGATTCACTTTGTTGTACAGCAGATACTAACACACCAGTGTAAAGCAATTATACTCCAATAAAGATGTTAAAAAAAAATCATACACTATGATTAAGTGGGAGTCATCCCTGGGATGCACGGGTGGTATTGATAAAACATATGCAAATCAACGTGATGCACACCATCAATAGAATGAAAGATAAAAATCATAGGAACATCTCAATAGATACAGTAAAGCACTTGACAAAACACCATATCCTTTCAAGATAAAACTCTCAACAACTTAGGTATAGAAGGAACATACCTCAACATAACAGAAGTCACAGATGACAAGCACACAGCTAACATCATATTCAGTGGTGAAAGACTGAAAGCTTGTCCTCTAAGATCAGGAACAAGACAAGGATACCTACTCTCACCACTCCTATTCAACACAGTACTAGAAGTCCTACCAGAGCAATAAATTAAGAAAATGAAATAAAAGGCATCAGAATTGGAAAGGAAGAAGAAAAACTGTCTCTATTTACAGATGACATGATTTTACATACAGAAAACCCTAAACACTTCACAAAAAAACCGTTAGATCTAATTAATGAATTCAGTAAAGTTGCAGGATATAAAATCAACATACAAAAATCATGGGCTTCCCTGGTGGCGCAGTGGTTGAGAGTCTGCCTGCCGATGCAGGGGACACGGGTTTGTGCCCCGGTCTGGGAAGATCTCACATGCCGCGGAGCGGCTGGGCCCGTGAGCCATGGCCGCTGAGCCTGCGCGTCCGGAGCCTGTGCTCCGCAACGGGAGAGGCCACAACAGTGAGAGGCCCGCGTACCGCAAAAAAAAAAAAAAAAAAAAAAATCAGTAGCATTACTATACTTTAAAACTGAATTCTCTTAAGAATTGGAGAATGGGACTTCCCTGGTGGTCCAGAGGCTAACACTCCATACTCCCAATGCAGGAGGCCCAGGTTGGATCCCTAGTCAGGAGCTAGATTCCATATGCTGCAACTAAGAGTTCTCATGCCACAACTAAGGATCCTGTATGACGAAAACTAAAGATTCTGCATGCTGCAAGTAAAGACCCCGCATGCCACAACTAAGACCTAGTGTAGCCAAAAAATAAATAAATATTTTTTAAAAAAGGGAATTGAAGAATATTACCCCACTACAATAGCATTAAACAATAAAATATATAGGAATAAATTTACCCAAAGAAGTAAAAAAAAACTCCCTACACTGGAAACTACAAATCATTGATGAAAGAAACTGAAGACAAAAATATCCCACGATTATGGATTGGAAGAATTAATATTACAATGTCTATACTACCCAACGCCATCTACAGATCCAATGCAATCCCTATCAAGATTTAATGGCATTTTTTATAGAAGTAGAAAAAACAATCCTAAAATTTATATGGAACCACAAAAGACCTCATATAGTCAAAGCAATCCTAAAAAGAACAAAGCAGGAGGCATTACACTTCCTCATTTCAAACTATATTATAAGGCTATAGTAATCAAAGGGATCAAGATGGCAACGTGAGAGGACGTGAAGCTCACTGCCCGCCACAAACAAATCAAAAATATATCTACACGTAAACAATTTTCACTGAAAACTAAGTGGAAACTGGCAGAAGGCCTGTTGTACAAACAAGGATGTAGGAAAGATATACACGTGATCAGGTATGAAGGGAAGAAAAGATGGGGTCAGGACCTGGTGCTCCTGGAAGGGGACTCAGAGGAAATGGAAGATTATAAGGGCAGACACCTGCCCTGGGAAGTGAGCAATTCAAGCCACAGATTAGGTGCCCAGTCCTGGGGTGCTACGTGGAGGAAATTAGATAGTTTTCCAAAGAAAATACTGAACGGCCAACAGATACATGAAAAGATGCTCAACATCACTAATCGTCAGACTTCCCTGGTGGCGCAGTGGTTAAGAATCCGGCTGCCAATGCAGGGGACACAGGTTCAAGCCCTGGTCCGGGAAGATCCCACATGCCGTGGAGCAACTAAGCCCTGTACGCCACAACTACTGAGCCTGCACTCTAGAGCCCGCAAGCCACAACTACTGAGCCTGCGTGCCACAACTACTGAAGCCTGTGCACCTAGAGCCCGTGCTCCGCAACAAGAGAAGCCACCGCAATGAGAAGCCCGTGCACTGCAATGAAGACCCAATGCAGCCAAAAATAAATAAATTTATTTTAAAAAATCACTAACCGTCAAGGAAATGCAAATCAAAACCACTGTAAGATATCACCTCACTCCTGTTAGAACGGTTGCCATCAAAAAGACACATCAAGCATGTGGAAAAAAGGGAACCCTTGTGCACTACCGGTGGGAATGCAAACTGGAGCAGCCACTACGGAAAACAGTATGGAGGTTCCTCAAAAAAGTAAAAATAAAGCTACCATACAGTCCAGCGATTCCACTTCTGGGTATACATCCAAAGGAAATGAAGTCACTATTTGAAGAAATACCTGCATCCCCACATTCACTGAAACATTATTTACAATAGCCAAGATGTGTCCACTGAAGAAAATGTGGTACATATATATAATGGAATGTTATTCAGCCATAAAAAAGAAGGAAATCCTATCATTTGTGACAGCATGGATGCACTTGAGGGCATTATGCTAAGTGAAATAGGTTAGACAGAAAAAGACAAATATCGTATGATCCCACTTATATGTAGAATCTAAAAAAACAAACAAATGAACTCATATAAAAAGAATCAGATTTGTGGTCACCAGAGGTGGTGGGTTGAAGAAGAGGGAATTGGTTGATGGTGGTGAAAAGGTCAAGTGTCCAGGTATAAAATAAATGAGGAAGTCTCAGTTTATAACTGGGGAAATATGTACATGATGACCATAGTTAACACTGCTGTATAGTATCTTTGGAAGTTGCTAAGAGATTAAATCCTAAAAGTTGTCATCACAAGGAAAAAAAATTTCTTCTTCATAACTATATGAGATGGACGTTAACTTACTATAGCAATTTACAATATAAGTATGACAAGTCATTATGTGGTAGTTTAAACTTATACAGTGTTGTATGTCAATTATATCTCAATACAACTGAAAAAAAAATTAAAAAGCCAACTTCAAAACAATAGAACGTTTTGTGGAGTTCTTACTCACCCTTGACCTACCCCCTTTCCAGTGCTGCAGCAATCTTAGTCTTGAGTAGCCAGACGCCCAATTCCCAGTTTTCCCCTCAAACTAAAGGGAGAAAGAGCAAACCTGATTGCAAATTATTGTGTATTTCTGCTCTAACGTGTCTTAAGGATACCTAAAACCCTGGTGTGGCAGAAAAAGCTGTGAGGCAGAATACAAATCCACAGACGTCTGGAGCAACAGACTGTGGGTAAAGATACATAACAGACCATTTAAGGCCATTTGGAAATACAGGACATTCAAAAGCTTCCACGAATATGGAGGAATTTAAGAAAGCCACATGCAAGACCAAGACACATGCTCAGAAAACTCCTGAGACCTTAAATTTTTACCTCGGGCTAATCCCAAGATTAAGAGTATCCTAACTAAGTGATGAAGGAGTGTCCCTGCAAAGAGCAAATATGTAAAGACAGGGAGAGGTAGATGGTCTTTTTTTGGGTTTTTTTCAGTGTTTTTTTGTTTGTTTCAGCTCCTGAGATTCATGGAATTCTCTGTCAAAAGATTAGCTGAACACAAGCTACAGGAACAAAGTCTTCAGTGATCACACATGACAATATACAGTCTTTGCAGAAATAGTTTGGAAAAGTCCCAAAACAAATGAACTACAATGGCCTTCAAAAAATTTAAAAAAGCAAACCCTGGGGAAGGCAAGGAGTCTAATTTCCAGAGTTACCACATAATAATAGAAAAACATTCAATTTTTAGCAAAAAAAATCACAAGGCACATAAAGAAACAAGAAAATGTGGCTCATTTAAAGCTGACAGAACCAACTCTGAGGAAACCTAGATATCAGACTTACTAGACAAAGACTTTAAAATAATCATCTTAAATATGCTGCAAGTAAATGGAAAACATGGACAAAGAACTAAAGGAAATCAGGCAAACAATATATAAACAAAGCTGAAATGAAAAATTCACTAGAGGAGTTCAACACCAGGGTTGTGAAGGGAGAAAAAAAGGACTGAACACAGGACTATTAAAAATATCAACTCTTACAAACAGAAAAAAATATATATATGAAGAAAAGTGAACAGAGCCTAAGAGACTTGTGGGTCACCACCAAGTCAGTCAACATACACATTTTGAGAATCTCAAAAGGAAAAGAGAAAGAAAAGGGCACAGACATTACTTGAAAAAACAATAGCCATAAGTTTCCCAAACTTGAGGGAAGACACAGATCTACAAACCCTGAAGTAGGATAAACTAAAGAGACCTACACCAACACACATCATAATCAAATTGGCCAAAGCCAAAGCAAGAATCTTGAAATCAGGAAGAGAGAAGCAATTCATAGTATAAAGGATCTGCAATAAGATCATCAGTCAATTTCTCATCAGAAACCTTAGAGGCCAAAAGGTAGTAAGATGATATATTTAAAGTGCTCAAAGAAAAAAAATTGCGAACCACGATTTCTATATTCAGCAATACTGTCCTTCAAAAATGAGGGAGAAATTAAGATATTCCCAGACAAACAAAAGTTGAAGGAATTCATTACCACTAGACCCACAATACCAGAAATGCTAAAGAGAGTCCTTAATGTTGAAAGGAAAGGATGCTGGACAGTAACTCAGTCATACTTGAGAAAAGATAAAGTTACCAGTAAGGGTAAATATATAAACCCATATTTAAAAAAAAAAACATTGTTGTCATTTTAGTTTGTAACTCCACTTCTTATTTTCTACAGAATTTAAAAGATGAATGCATAAAAAACAATTATAAATTAAAGATGTAATTTTTGACATCAGTAATATAAGGGGGGAAGAACTTTGTAAGAGAGGAGTTTATGTATGCAACTGAAGCAAAGCTGCTATCAAGTGAAATTAGTTACATTAGGATATTCTATATAATCCCATGGTAACTGCAAAAACAAAATCTAAAGAATATGCATGAAAGGAGATTAAAAGGAAATCAAAACATGTCACTGCAAAATATCAACTAAACACAAAAAAGGTAGGCAGTAATGGAGGAAAATGAGAGACAAAAAGAGCTATAAGATAGACAGACACAAAACAAATAGCAATGCGACAAAATAAGTCTCCCCTTTTCAGTAATTATGTTTAAAGTAAATAGATTAAACTATCTAATCAAAAGGCAGATAATGGGGGAGGTGATATCAACAGATGAAGGACTAGGAAGTTCTAGGTCCTCATTCCCCACAGAAATGCAAGTTAACATCAATATATGGGCCAGAATACCTTTATGAGAACACTACTAAATTGGAAAAACCCAGTTTTCCTCCTCCTGGGTAGGAAGAAACCCAGTCCTTCCCTCCTTTGTTCTCTCCTGTGGGTCTTCTTTACCACTAGCATAGAACGTTTCACTTCTGACACTTCTAGTGACTAAATTCGGGGTGGGGGGGGTCCATACAAGTAACTCTCTGCAACACCAGCTGGGTGTCCAACAATTCTGACACCATCTACCTGGAGACAGTGTCAGATCCCACAGGTTAAGGGCTCAGTACCACAAAACTGCTCCCCACATCAGATGCCAATTACAAGTAGTAGGTCCCCAGGTTACCCACAATTTCTGTCTGACTTGGCTATAAATCAGGGGTTCCCATGATCCCTTCCTTGGGTTCAATGCATTTGCTAGAGCGGCTCACAGAATTCAGGGAAATGCTTTATGTTTACCAGTTTATTAAAGGATATGATAAAGGATATAGATGAACAGCCAGATGAAGAGATGCACAGGCCAAGGTATGGGGAAAGGGTGCAGAGCTTCCATGCCCTCTTCAGGCACGCCACTCTCGCAGCACCTCCATGTGTTCACCAATCCGGAAGCTCTCTGAATCCTGTACTTTGGGGATTTTTATGGAGGCTTCATCATGTAGGCATGATTTATCATTAATCCCGTTTTCAGCTCCTCCCTTCTCAAGAGAATGGGGAGTGGGTGGGGCTGAAAATTCCAAGCTTCCAATCATGGCTTGGTCTTTCTGGTAACCAGCCCTCATCCAGGAGCCATCCAGGCACCCAACCAGAGTCACCTCCTTAGAACAAAGGACACTCCTATCACGCAGGAAATTACAAGGGTTTCAGGAGCCCTGTGCCAGGAACCCAGGTCAAAAACCAAATATTAGGACAAAAGATGCTCCTAGTGCTCTTATCACATAGGAAATTACAAGGATTTCAGGAGCTCTGTTCCAGGAACTGGGGCAGAGATCTATACATATTTTCTATTATCTCATAGCCCACCCCATGGGCTCTGGCCACAGACCCCTTTCAGCAAAATGATACCCAAGTCAAAAGATACCGGCACATTACTAGAACCCCATGCAGTCATTAATAATCATTCCAGTTCATCATTTTGTTGTATGAGGATGTTTCCCAGGGTTAGGCCACTCCGGTTTGCAGTCTTTCATTCGATCATATCAGGTTCCAAAAGCAGGAGTGGTTTCAGCAAACATATGGCTTCACTCTTTCAGACATCTGATATAATTGAGCTAAGAAACAACGTCATCTCTTGCTCTGAGCTCTTTTGAGGTACTAATGTAATACCGAATTTACCTTTTTACATAACACATTTATTCACTACTTACCCTTAGCTACTATTCCTCCTTCTCTTCATTTATACCCAAACTCTTCCATTTTTGGAAGGTTCATTAGATTCAACCATTGTGCTGGTCTAGGTTGCAGAAAGCAATATTAGCCTAGCAAGTGCCTTCCCTCAGTCCACTCCCATTTAGAGAGGGTGAGATTATGTAGGTACAGAACTAGTGGGCTATCTTTACCACCAAGCAATACAGCTGCATTCAGTCTTGTCAGATGGGATGAAGGCACATTCTGCCCCATCAGGCCCTTAGGAATTCTGACTTAAGGTTTAAAAATATAGTTATAGTTTCTTGCTTAGGAATCAATCAACTTGTATTTGCAGCCCTGGTCACATGACCACTGCCATCAGGTAGGAAAAACAAACAAAAAGTTGAGGTGATGTGAGGAAGAAAAAGAAAAAAAAAAGAGAGAGAAAAAAAAAACTATAGCTATTATACCAACGTCCTCCTCCTTTGGCAAGAAGGTAAGTCATATCAGCATCCTTTGTCACCCCTACTTCCCTAGATCCACCAGAAAAATAGAGGAATCTATCCAGTGGGGACACTTTTCTAGTCCCACTCACGTTTAGTATGAGTAGACACTCATGAAGGTGTGTAAAGCCAGCCCTTCATGCCTTTATTTTCCTCCATTTTAGACAACCAATGCTTCAAATGCCCATTCCAATCCTCTATCAAACTAGTACTCAGAGGAGAATATTTCTCTGCCCATTGTTGGACATTACAGACTGTAAACTGTGTTCCTTGGTCTAAAGAAATGATAGTCAGCAACCCAAATTGGTGTAGTATCTTCTGTTCCAGTTCTTTCACAGTATTCTGAGCATTTTCATCTACCATTAGGCAGGCATAGCCCTGTCCAGAGTCAGTGTCTATTCCCAGCATCAGGACCCATTTGTAGCCCCCCATGGCTACCAGCATTGTCTCACATGCCAACCACGATCAGAGCCTTCCCACCAGGGAATCTGCCATATAGCCATGTGCAATCTCTGTCTCTCTCGTTGACAGAGAGAACTTCTCTTACTGGCATTTTGTGCATGAGAGTACAAGAAGACTATGAGGAAATTCAACCCATCTTTACTTTGCTGCAGTGACCCCTATGTCCGTACATGTCACGGACCCAGGTGGCCATCTCAAGGGAGCACACAGGAGTATCTGCTTGCTGATTCCAATCACCTACTAAACCTGGAAAAGAGTTCTTCTGATGGGCATTGACATGTTCTACTTTAATGCACCCCTCAAATTTCCACAAGCCTGTGCCCTACAAGGGCATCCCTTTAATGGGCCAGGTTTCCATTGCCCTCCTGCCTGACCATATGGCCAGTCTATTGGCCAGCATCCATGAATCAATAAAAACCCAAACATAGGTGCTTATACCATCGTTCAATTCTTCCATCACTGTTAGGATAACAGCATGCAAGTCAGCCCACCAATCTGATTTGAAGAATTCAGAGTGGTGGCCTTCCAAATAGGATGTTGTCCATTCACCTTCTAAATGCCATCCACAAATGAAGCAACTCTTTGTTGGTCAGTTGAGAGTTCTTTATAGGGCACTGTCCAAGTGACAAAAGAATCCAGCAACTCCTCACACAGTTACAGAGACAGTCCTAGAGAAAAAGAAGCCCCCTACTCGTGAGTATCTCCTTGCACTCCCCAGGCAGCATCATCCTGTATAAACCATTTCTATTTTATTATGAAATTCTTCCAGGCACTGACATCCCCATTAGAGTGATTCTCTGACATCACCCTACACATTGAGCATTTCAGGTTTTAAGATAATTTTATGTCCTTCAGTCATAGGGGTAGCTTCAATTAATAATGTCAAATGGCAAGATAGTAAATGCCCTTCAAATGGAAATTGTCTAGTATAAATTCCCAGTAGTGATCGCTCGGAGGCATTCACAGGCTTTTGTCATAAACCACAGTCTAGGCTCCACGGGCTATCACACAGAGAATTTGTCCCTACCAGCAATCCAACTTCTATTCCACACTCCTTACTGGTTCCTATTTATCATGTCCGATTAATATTGCTCAAAGGGTAGAGTTACATGCCTTCTGTTTACAATATTAGGTAGGGGAAACATCCCCCAGATACAACGTCCATCCCCATAATACAATCAGAAAAAAGAGACACAACCACTTCACATAGAGCCTGTTCAAACAACAATTCTACAAACTTCAATCTTAATTCTATCAACCCTCACTGTGGCCTCCATTAGGATCACATCAACAGGTTTTGTGTTACAATATTAGGTAGGGGAAGTGTTCCCCAGCCAAACACAGTATCGATTCCCATAAAACATTCAGGTAAAGAAGACACAATTTCTTTACATAAAGCTTGTTTAAACATTTCAACTTTCACAATCTTATTAACTTTTACACTTTTTTTTTGGCTGTGCCACGCGGCTTGTGGGGATCGTAGTTCCCTGACCAGGGACTGAACCCAGGCCCTTGGCAGGGAAAGCACAAAGTCCTAACCACTGGACCGCCAGGGAATTCCCAACCCACACTTTTATACTCTCTAAATCTAACTGTAGCCTGTGTCACGGCTTCACCAATAGGTCTTGGTACCACAGTTCGTAGGACTCCTGTATCAACCCGCTGACCATTTTACCTACTTATGTGCAAAAGGCTTTGGGTCCTTAGTAAGGGTTGAGCCAAGGTACCCTGGCCCTTTTGTCAACTGTCAACTCGATTAATCTGCCTAACCACTGCCCCAAGTGACTGCTGGCGAGGTTCCTCAATGTAGTCTCTGCCTTCTGGCTTTTTACTTCTCCAAACTGGGATAAATAGAGCAGACTTGTTTGGGACCCCTACATGCTGGGGGACCAGCAGGAGATCCCTTTGGCTAACACCCAGTCTTTGGTATGGCTGTATTAAAACCTTTGTTTTAACCCCATCAATGTCCATTTTATTCATCC
This sequence comes from Lagenorhynchus albirostris, assembly GCF_949774975.1. NCBI lineage: Eukaryota > Metazoa > Chordata > Mammalia > Artiodactyla > Delphinidae > Lagenorhynchus > Lagenorhynchus albirostris. Next base: position 156,270,428 of record NC_083097.1, read on the forward strand.
CACTTCTTTTCATTTTTTTAAATTAACATCTTTATTGGAGTATAAGTGCTTTACAATGGTGTGTTCGTCTCTGCTTTATAACAAAGTGAATCAGCTATACATATACATATTTCCCCGTATCTCTTCCCTCGTGGGTCTCCCCCCCTCCCACCCTCCCTATCCCACTCCTCTAGGTGGTCTTCATCCCACTTCCTAACAACCATCTAAATAAAGATTTCCACCCTGCTGAGACAAGTCCTGTGACTCTCCCTTTTCTGTTTCACCTTTCTTTCACCCCTATCAATATTTGCTTTACCTTATTCCTTAATAACCATATAAAAACTTCCACCCTGCTAAGACCAGTCTCTTGATTCTTTCCCCTGCTTTTTCTTGTTCTCTTGTCCCAGGAACGGGGGTCAGAGACCAATGGAAAACCAAGCCAATAGAAAACCAAGAAGGGATTCCATTGAAAAGGGTAGGAAAAGTTCATGGCATTTTGCACACACATGCTTCTCCCCCATCTCAGTATAGTTAGGTGCAACTAAGAGAAAACCTAGTTCTGGTTTGCCTGGGGCCTGCCTGAGGGACAGATTTCTGTCTCACCAGACTTGGAGCACTGACAGGCATGTTGGCGTAGTTTGGAACACACTGAAAATGTAGGCAGGTGCCACAGCACAGTAGCTGCAGAGATTCTGCAGTCCAGCAGGCAGATGTCTGGGAGAGCAAGAAATTACAAGCTCCTGAGAAGAAATAAGGACAAGCAGTGTAGAGAAATTAAGAGTTAAAAAGTACACACACAAGTCCAGAGAACATACATCACTAGAAAAGGATGGGGAGGTCCCAAACTTCCAGGTGGGCTGATTGGTGAAAGTATTCTGCTAAATGAAGCCAGTCCATTAAGACCCGGACAGGAAGTTGCTTTGTCAAATGGCCAAATCTCAGCAACAGATCACAAAGTATACAAAGAAACAAGGAAACATGGCCCAATCAAAGGAACAAAATAAAACTCCAGACTGGACCCAAAAGAAAAACAGGTTGCTGAATTTCTTAATGAAAAATTCAAAACTACTTCTTAAAGATATTCAATTAGCTAAAAGAAAACACAGATATACAACTAAACAAAATCAGGAAATGCATGAACAAAATGAGAATATCAACAAAGAGATAGAAACTATAAAAAAGAACCAAACAGAAATTCTAGAGCTGAAAAATATAATAGCTGAGCCAACCTTACCCTGATACTAGAACTGGACAAAAACACTAGAAGAAAATTAAAGACCAATAGCCTTGATAAATATGAACAAAAATCCTCAATAAAATACTAGCAAACTGAATTCAAAAGCACATTGAAAGGATTATACACAACAAAGTAGGATTTCTGGAATGCAAGAATAGTTCAACATGTAAAAATCATTTAAAATAAAACATGTTCATATTAATTGATGCAGAAAATGTATTTAACAAGATTTAACACTGTTTCACGATAAAAACACTTAATAAACTAGGAATAGAAGGAAACCATCTCAACATAACAAAGGCCATATATGAAAAAATATCACAACTAACATCGTATGAAATAGTGAAATACTGAAAACTTTTCCTCTACCAACAGGATCGAGATAAGGATGCCCACTCTGGCCATTCTACTCAACGTAATACCAGAAGTCCTAGCCAGAACCTTTTGGCAAGAAAAATAAATAAATAAAAGGCATCCAAATTGGAAATGAAGAAATAGCATTACCTGTTTGTGGATGACATGATCTTATATGTAGAAATCCCTAAAGATTTTTTAAGAACCTGTTAGAAATAATAAAAAATTCAGCAAAGTTGTAGGAATCAAAAGTAACACACTAAAATCTATTCATTTTAGTTGCATTTCTATACACTAACAATGAAAAATATGAAGTGGAAATTAAGTAAACAATTCCATTTACCACAACATTGAAAAGAATAAAATATTTAGGAACAATCCTAACCAAGAAGGTGAAAGAGTTGTAAACTGACAAAAAAACATTAATGAAAACACTTTAAAAAAACACCAAAAAATGTAAAGACATCTCAGGTTCATAGACTGGAAGACTTAATGTTGACAGTATGTCAATACTACCCAAAGTAATACACAGATTCAATGCAATCTCTATCAAAATCCCAATGGCATTTTTGGTACAAATAGAAAAAGCCACCTAAAAATTCACATGTTATATCAAGGAACTCCAATGGCCAAAACAATTTTGAAAAAGAACAAAGTTGAAAGACTTATACTTCCTCATTTCAATACATATTACAAAGCTACAGAAATCAAAACAGTATGGTACTGGAATTAAAGACAGACATATAGATCAATGAATCAGCATAGAGTGCCAGAAATAAACCTTCATGTATACAGCCAGGTAAGGGTGCTAAGACCACTCAGTAGGGAAAGGACAGTCCCTAACAAATGGTGTTGGAAAAACTGGATATCGTGCACAAGGATAAAGTTGAACACTTATCTTGTATCATATACAAAAATTAACTCAAAACATACCAAAGACCTAAATGTAAGAGGTAAAATTATAAAACGCTTAGAAAAAAACATAGGGGAAAAGATTCATGACATTGGATTTGGCAATGATTTCTTGAATATGACACCAAAAGCAGAGACAACAAAAGCTAATACAGACAAATGGGACTACATCAAACTTAAAACTTCATCAAAGGATATAATCAACAAAGTAGAGAGGCAATACATGGAATGGGAGAAAATATTTGCAAATTACATCTTACAAGGAGTTAATATCTAGAATATATAAAGAACTCCTATATCTTAGTAACAACAAAAAAAGCAACCCAACTAAAAAGTGGACAAAAAACATGAACAGTCATTTCTCTAAAGATATACAAATGGCCAATAAGCACACAAAAAGATGCTCAACATCACTAATCACTAGGGAAACGCAAACCAATAGCATAATGATTTATCACCTCATACCCATTAGGATGACCACTATCAAAAAAAAAAAAAACCCAGAAAATAAAATGTTGGTAAGGATGTGGAGAAATTGGAACCCTTGTGCACTGTTAATGTGAACATAAAATGGTGCAGCCACTATGTAAAACAGTATGATGGTACCTCAAAAAATTAAAAACAGAACTACCATATGATCCAGCAATACCACTTCTGAGCATTTAACCAAAAGAATTGAAAGCAGGGTCTCAAAGAGACACCCAGGTTCATAGCAGCACTATTCACAATAGCCAAGAGGTGAGAGCAACTCCCATGTCCACCTACAGATGAATGGATAAAGAAGATGTGGTCTACACATAGAACCTACAATAGGTAGATCTACAATAGAACATTATTCAGCCTTAAAAGGAAATCTTACCACATGTTACAACATGGATGAAACGAGAACATTATGCTAAGTGAAATAAACCACTCACAAAAAGACAAATACTGTATGATTCCACTTACATGAGGTATCTAAAGTATTTAAATTCATAGAAACAGAAAGTAGGATGGTGGTTACCAGGAGTGGGTGGAGGGGAAAATGGGAAGTTGATGTTTAACGGGTATAGTCTCAGTTTTGTTAGATAAAAATGTCCTGGAGATTAGTTGCACAACAATGTGAATATACTTAACACTACTGAAATGTACACTTAAAAGTGGTTAAGATGGTAAATTTTATTTCATGTGTTTTTTACAATTAAAAATAACAAAATGTAAAGCAAGCATTATCAGAGAAAATGAGGGTAACTTCACAGGGAAAAAAGGTGGGACTCATCAGAAAGATATAGTAATTTTAAACTTTATGCATCTAACAATATAACTTCAAAATACAGTAAAAAGTAATAGAATTATAGAAATTGACAAATCTATTGTAACAGTAAGAGATTTCAACACACCTCTTCCAGTAACTGATGGTCAAGCAGACAAAATTACTGAGACTTGAACAACAGAACTGACATGTTTGACCTATCCTACTTAAACGGAGACAGGGAATGACATTAGCAAGGTGGTGGAACAGGAATGCATCTCCCTAAACAAACAATGATTTGGAAGGCAACTACAGACAAAAGTGCCTTTGTGAAAGCCTTGGGATCCAGATAGGAGGTTGTAAAACCCCAGTGAACCCCAAGGCCAAGGATAGCTGCTCTAAAAAGGCAGGCCCACACCCTGGTGGCAAGCTCACATGGTTCTGCCAGCAAACTGAAAGCAGCCCCAACTCCCTACAGACTCAGCTCCAGACCTGCCTGGTCACGGTCCTGTAACCATCTGACAAGGGACCCAGGAGGAATCATGCATCCGTACCCCTAGTAACAGGCCTACCATCCTTGGACCAGACTACAGATCCTGAAGCAGCCCTGTGACCTGGCTCTAGCCCTGCTCCCAGTCCTGCTCACCCAGGGATCCAGCAACACCCATCTGTGCCCCTGGCAGCAGGCCTGCCAACCTTAGTGCCAGCTGTGGGTCCTGAACTGGCACTGAGACTTGGTTTCAGCACTGCTCCAGTGTGGTCCTAGAACAAGTCCTGCCCACCCGGGGATCTGGCAGGAAACCAACCAACCAGCAAAAAGCATTTAACCATAAAGAAAATGATTGATAAATTCTACTACATTTAAATTAAGAACTTTTCAGCCCATCAGAATAAACTCAAAAATGGGAGAAGTTATCTGCAACAAACATAAGGGATTAGCATCTAGGAGGTAAGAATAATCTATGATATATAAAGAAATCCCAGACACAATTAAGAAAAACACAAATAACACAACAGGAAAATGGGCAAAATGGTATCAGGGGGCACTTCTCAAAGGAAATACAAAAAGAAGACCGACATGACAAGATGCTCAATCTCATTACTGTTCAGGAAATGAAATTAAAACCACAATCAGATATCATTTCACAGACACCAAGTTGGCAAAAATTTTAAAGGCAGAGATAATCAAGTATTGAAAAGGACGAGTAATGCAAGAGGCCACATACTGCTGAAAGGAGTGTAAACAGTATGCTAGTATCTACTAAAGTTGAACATGCACAAACCCACGCACCCAGCAGTCCACCCCAGGTATTTACCCTAGAGCAAGGGTTCTCAGCCTCGACACTCGCATTAGGAGTCGGACAATTCTTTGGTGCGTGGGAGAGGAGGAGATGCGAAGGCTGTCCTGTGCATTGTAGTATGTTTAGCAGTGTGCCTGGCCTCTACCCACTAGAGACAAGGAGCACACCACCTCCCAGTTATAACAACCAAAAGTGTTTCCTTTTCTTCCCTTACCCCTATCTCACCACACCTCCCTCACCCCTGTTTGAGAACTACTTCATCTGTGCACCAGGAGACCAGGACAAGAATGTCCACTGCAGCACTGTTTATTTAGAGTAACAAAAACTAGAGACAGCCCAAACGGCCATCAACAGAATGGAGGCAGTGCAATACCACAGAAAAAGTGAGTGAAGAACTTCAGCCACACACACGACTGAATGGATCTCAAATAAAAGACAATAAGCAAAAAAAAAAAAAAGAAAAAACTTGCTACATGGTTTCATTTTATAAGGATCAGAAAGTTAAACAAAACTAAAATATTATCTGGAGACACATACACATTGTGAAACTATAAAGAAAAGCAAGGAAATGATTAAGAGGAACTTCAGAATAGTAGTTACCTCTGAAGAGAAAAGATGCAATTGGGGCAGACATACAGGGAATTGCTAAGATTTTGACAAGGTTCTATTTCTTAAACTGAGTGGAGTGTTCAAAGTTCTTTCATGACTCTTTAAACTGTTCCTATGCATCTTATATGTTTTTGAATGCATATTTTGCACAGTTATACATGCACTCACAAAGGCACAGGGACATTCTCACACACCTGAGCAAATATGATCAAATTGACCCATTCAATGTCCTTTGAGAAGACCACTGTCTGCAGTGACATGGAAGTGGCAGGCAGAAGGCATTCATCTCTGGTGCTCCAGAGCACATATATCTTTTGCAGTTAGAGGAAGAAAATTAGAATACAGTCATCTCCGCACTCAACAGTCTGTGTCTCTCATGAAGAATCTCCTTACAGAATCCTCATAAAATCATTTACCTAAATTTTCTCAAAGCCCAGCTAGTCTGCATCCCAGCTTGTCAACCCAGTGCCTCTGATCACCCATGTCCTCCTCTGGTCCACTTGACAGTGCACTTAACTTCCTCTACAGCTTGTGAGAAGAGCTCACTGCCCAACCAGACCACAAGCTCCAGGCACCAAGGAAGTGAGTCCCCACAGGCATTCAATGAATCTGTGTATGTAACCACAACCTCTACAGGGCTCCTGCCTCCCTTCTCTTCTGACCCTCCTTGGCACTCACACAGGCTGGTTGCAGATGCCAGGTATCTGAGGTATGGGAGAAAGACTTTGGTCCTGCAACTCCCCAACCTCCCATTCACACGTATGCAGTCTGGTAAGAATGTGGACTATGGAGCCAACAGGGGTGAGTTGTGTGACTGTGGGCAAATCACTTACCTTCTCTATGCCCTCATCTCCTCACCCACAAAATGGGATCTGCATGGTATCAACCCTTGTAGGGTTGAGGATGAGAGTCAATGCCTGTGAAGCACACACAACAGGCCTGGCTCTACAAGTGGTAGCTATCTTTTCAGATCCACAACCCTTCACCTACAATTCTCAAAAGTCAAAAATGTTGTGAAAACTGAACATTATTTCAAAGTTTGGGCAACAAACTGCCTGGCAGCAAAACCTGAAAATATCTGAGGCTCTTTATAATACCTATTTCTATTACTTACTATAGATATTGATAGATATTGCTACAGAAATCCTATGTTTGATTAAGGAGTGCTTCAGTGTGACTTTGATAAAATTCAAACATTCTGACTTTTCCCCATGTCTGGTTGGGTTTGGGTCAGAGAGTATGACCTGTGTTACCATTTCACAGTCACACCACTCTCAGCAGCTCATCTCATCACCTTTTCCTCTACTGTACCCTGGGGTGACCCTTATCCAGTCACCAACATTCAGTGACAGCCCCCAACCAGTCATTCCCACGCCAGCCCATAATCATAGCCTAGGGAGAACTTCCCAAGGTCACGATCCCACGAGCCCTGGAAATAGGTCAAGGCCCCTAACAGCTGGGTCCCCAGCCTTCTCCCACCTAGGCTCAGGCCAACTCACGTCCTGCAACCTCCTTCTCCAAGTTGAGGCTTCCTCTATCACAGATTTCACCTCAATTACAAAACATGACCCCACCACATGCCCTCTGATGGCAGGGCGGGTGCAGAATTTATTCATCTCTGTATCCCCAGAAGCCAACACAGCTCCTGGCATGCAACAGGCACCCAATAAATACTTGCTGAACTGAACAACTTGTGCTGCTAAGAAAATGGTCATACTGCAGGGCATCCTCCTCATCCTGTAGCAGGCCTTCATCTTCATCTTCACTTTCTGGCTTTAAGACAGCTATTTAAAAAAGTACTAGGAACTCTTAATATTTGATTGCCCCAACCAAAATGCATTCTCTAAGATTCTCTGAAACTCTGCATAGGAAATGTCTATCAGTGGAGACCCAATTGATACAGTGGACTAGAAGTGGGTGACTTGGAGCTGTGTTTTGCGCATATTGGAATGGAAATGCTTTTTTTTTTTTTTTGCAGTACGCGGGCCTCTCACTGCTGTGGCCTCTCCTGTTGCGGAGCACAGGCTCTGGATGCGAAGGCTCAGCGGCCATGGCTCACGGGTCCAGCCGCTCGGCGGTATGTGGGATCTTCGCGGACCGGGGCACGAACCCGTGTCCCCTGCATCGGCAGGCGGACTCTCAACCACTGCGCCACCAGGCAAGCCCCTGGAAATGCTTTTGAGATAACCCAGAAAGGCAGCGATAGGCCACAATCCCTGTGGGTCTGAGACCGAGAAATGGCCTGGGCTGAAGTGATAAACAAGTGAGTTTTCTGAGGATTTATGGAACGCTCAAAGCCACAAGAATCCTTGAAGCCACAAGAGATCATGCAAGGGAGGAAGCCCACACTGAAAGAGAAGCTGGCCAAGGAGGGCATCTGCAGAGATCTGAGGGAGGAGGTTGACTTGAGAGGTAGGAGGAGAACTAGGAGAGGCTGAGCAGCCAAGGGCCAGATGGGTCAAGGGACAGAGGTGACCACCTATGCCAAAGCTGCCGGAAGGCTCAACTGGACGTTCTCAACTGGCCCTGGCATCCAAGAAGAAAAGCCTCTTTGATTTGAGATCTGGTGGTCCCAAGGGCCACTCTGAAGGATCTTGGAGGTAAGGGGGCTTCTACTGTTTAAAATATAAATTTTTCCAATGAGACACGACAACTAAATGCATCTAAATCCTGACTTGGATCCTATACCACAAAAAGGAAATGGACAAGAAGAGCAAAAAGAATCTGAATAAGGCCTGTAGATGTTAGGTGTCCTGGTTTTGCTAATTGTTCTGTTAAATAATATGTTAACATTTGGGGAACCTAGGTGATTAGAATGTGGGAATTCTTTGTACTAGTTTTAAAACTTTTTTCAAATTCTTAAGTTACTTCAAAGAAAATTTTTTTTAATAAGACATTTTATAAACGTAAATGCCTCAGAGCTAAGCCAGGTGTACCACAGCTCAGGAATGGCCTTTGTGAAACGGAGTCCTCCTCCTTCTTCTCCTACCCATCTCAATACCAAACAAAAAGGGGGGAAAAGAGGAAAACAAAGACCTTATGCAACGTCGGCGATCCCAGAAGCAGGCAAAAACTATGAATGCCAGAAATGCCCTGCACCCAGCGCGCCCCGCGCGGGGTAGCCCCTCCCCCTAAGGGGCGTGGCATGGGAGCCGCACCCCACCCACCCCGCCCACAGATGTCCGCCCACGCCGCCCCCAATCTGCCCCGCGTCAGCCTGACCCAGCCCCAGCTCCGCCCACAGTCCGTCCGGCCTCCAGCCCGGGCCCGCCCCTGATTCCTACCAAGGGTCCCAGCCACTCCTCCCTTAGTACATCCTGCGTTTAGCAGGCCCCGGTCCCGCCCACAGCCCGGCCTCGCCCAAAGTCTCCCGCCCCCAAGCCCGCTTCGCCCCAGCTAAGTCCTCCCCGGTCCCAGCCCAGCCTCCCCGTCCCGCGGCGAGAGCGCCCCCGTGCGGCCCTCTGAGTTCCGCGCCCGGAGGTCCATTGTCCCGGTCCTGGTCCCACCTACCCGTAGTCCGCCCGCGGCAGCGAAGGCCAACGCCTCGGGCACCGTTGAGAAAACGCAACGCCAGGGCGCGCCGCTCCCACAACCAAGAGGGGCCCAGTAGGCGGTGCAAGCGGGACGACGCCTACCTGCGCCGAACGGACCGGAACCTCGTGGGTTCGCGCCAGATACCACCGGCAGCGCAGAGCCCAGAGCGCCGCTGCCCCGCCGGCGTCGGGCGTCGCGGCCGCGCAACGTCCGGCACGAGAGCACTCGGTTCCCCTCGGCCCGCCTTCTGCTCTCCGCCCAGGACACGCCCCTGCCCAGGACACGCCCCCGATTCGAGCGACCATCGAGACATTGGGGCCTCCGCGGCGCCTAGAGAGGACACAGAAGTGCCTCTGAGGTAGGGCCCAAGACGGCAGAAATATTTTCTGCCCCTATTGCAGCCCCTTTTCGTCCTGTCTCCTTACATGCTAGCCTAGGCACTTTCCTCGCTATTACTCAGGAGGGCACGAAGTCTTTTTTTCTTTCTAGGTCGGTGGTTCTCCAATGTAGTTCCAGACCAATGGCAGCTTCACTTGGGAACTTGATAGAAATGCAAATCCTGGGGCCCCACCCCAGACCTACCGAATCAGAAACTCCGAGGCCAGGCCCAACAATCTGCGTTACTGGACCAACTTCACACCCTGGACTTTTGGTCTGGATAATTCTTTGTTGTGGGGCCCTGTCCCATGTATTGCAGGTAGCATCACCTGATAAAATATAGGGCGCCAAGTTAAATTTGAATTTCAGATAAAAATATACTCTAAAATTAATCTTGGAGTTATGTATTTCATCTGGCGACCCTACCGACAGGTATTTTTATTCGCTAAATCTGGCAGCCGTGATTTTAGGATTTTGAGCATCCCTCGCCTCTACCCACCAGGTGCCAGTAGCACACCACACCCCTGCTCCGCGAGTTACAACAACTAAAATTGTCTGCAGACAAGGTACCTTGCGCGCCGCGCGGTGGGGGGCGGGGGGGGCGGAGAAATCGGAGCGGGGGAATCTCCCTTCCAGCCTGGACCACTCCCGTCGCCTCTCCATACACACACTTTGAGGCTCTGCTCCATAAAGTATATAGGAAGTGACTTTACAGAAAAGGGTGCCTTGGCCTCCAAGGGTTTTTCTAAACACAAAAATCCTTGGGACCAAACTGTGCTAAACGTTCAAGAAGAGGGGCGAGTAGTGAAGATTTTGTATTTTCTTCTCCACCCTGGCACTTCTCATAAGGGTTTTGGTCACTGTAAAGTGTAAACCACCTGGGTCAGAAAAATAAGTTACCATGCCCATTTGTGAGATTCTAGAGCCGAGGGCACACTCAAGTTTGTCATTGTTTTTTCCACAAATACGTATTGTTGCCAGGCAGACCAGATATAGCGGAGAACAAAAAGTTCTTGTTCTCATGGGACTCACTTTGTAATAGAGGAGGCACTCAAGAAACAAATAGTATCAAAAGTGATAGGTGCTGTGAAGAAAAATGAAGCAAGTTAAGGGGGTAGAAGATGAGCTCTGGGAGGGTGGTGTGCTATTTTAGGTAACATAAATGCAGTGTTTCCTACCTTCCTTTGTTCCCCAGAACCTACATCCCATTCATTCATTCATTCAACAGCCATCTACTGAATGCCCACTCTGTGACAGTCACTGCTTACATTCCAGTGAGAGAAACAGACAAGAAACAAACAAGTGAAATATATGGTATGCAAAGTGGAAAGTTCTATGGAGAAAAAAAAATCAGGGAAGGGGAATGTTTAAATAGTGTGGTCATGGAAGTTCTCCCTGAAAAAATTATATTTGAGGGAAAAGCCAAAAGATATGAAGAATAAGCCATGCAGAATTCAAGGAGGGATATACTTGAAACAGGGAGAACAGCATCTTCAAAGGCCCTGAGGTGGGAGCAAGCCCAGCACTTTGGAGGAACAGCATGGCTGGAGATGAGTGAACAAGGGGAGTCAAAAAAATGAAGTTGGAGAAGTGGTAAATCATGTGCCAGGTATGTGGCCAGCCTCTGTGTGTGCTTGGGGCTCTAGTAGAGGAGGAATGCAGTCTGATGAAGCCTTTATAAGTGCCCTCTGAGGTGAATCAAAGAGCCAGACAGGAGGCTATTATAGTGGTTCAGACCAGATATGATGGTGACTTGGACCAAGGTGCAAATAATGGAGGCAGAGAGAAGTAGTAGGATCCTGGATATACTTTGAAGGTAGAGACACAATAGGGCTTGCTCATAGATTGGATGTAGAACATGAGAGAAAGGAGGCAGGGAAGACTCAAGGGTTTTGGCCTTCACAAGTAGAAGAATAGCGTTGCCGTTGACTGACAAGTGAAAGATGGAAGAAGGAGAAGGTTTGGTGGGAGGTAAGGGGTTTGGTGTTACATGCATACTGGAATCCTCATTCTTTTGGGACCTTGTTTAGCAAATTAGTGGAGGTTACTGACTGGCTTGTTTTTTCTAGATGAAGAAATACCTATCCAGCTCATACCCACTTTTGTCTTAATTAATGGTTAGGATCCTGACCTAAGCCATTTTCTCCTTGGTGACTTGGACCAAGGAGAAAATGCACAGTAAAAATCTGAGATTTTGCTTGGATGACTGGATTGTTCCACTCAGAATTTAGGTTCCTCACTCCCATATGAATAATGGAAATATTCACAACCCCTAGCTGATTCATAGAGTTTAACCTGGGGAGGGATTACACTGAGCCTTCCCCCTCCATTCTAGCTCCCCAATTCCTTCCTCCTCAGATAATAGAAAGGGTGTATGAAAGGACTTCACTATTCATACAGCAATACGTGTGCTGAAGACTGTGGCTCTTCATTCATGAATGACCTCAAATAGAGGATGGAGGAATCTGAGAATAAGAAGCAAACACTCTTCCAGAATAAACAGCATACAAACCACCAGAAATATCAGGTCCCTATTTTGGGCTATTAGGATCATAGAGATTTGGGGAAGAGGGAATCTAAGATACGGGGAGAAGTAAGTATAGAACAAAAACGGTGAAAAAGATAGTCATGAAAAGATGGACTGAAGGTGGAGAAGAGAGGGAAGAGGAGAATGATGGAGTAGTGGGTGACAGTGTCCTCCAGGTGAGCCCATCTAGTGGCTCAGGTGCTCTCTCCTTGACTGGTGTTACCTTAAAACAATAAAACAGCCAAATATTTTACCTGCAAAATGGGTTATTTGGGAGCAGCAAAGAGCTGCAATTTGGAACATGCAATCATGGCGAACCACCTGCAAGTCCCATAAAGCAAAGGAGAAGAAACTGTTTTAGAGAGGAGAAGGGAAAGTTGGGAGGGGCTGTTACAAACAAAAAGTCCACTGAAGTATGGTGGCTTTTCATTGTCTGAGTTGTGACAACTTCACATTGGATGTGCTGTTGCCAAACAAGGAGAAAAATCTTTCTTCCTCATGCGGCAGTGGTAAAGTAGGGTCATTTCCAGCCAGAGATGCAAAGTATGTGTCTCTTCCTAGTAAGATTCGTATTGACTCAGTGGTACATGTGTGGCGCTCCCCCTTGTGGCCTCTCAACTCTAATACAGTAAAGTTCCCTTTTATTAATTTTCACACTGGACTGTCTTCTTGGAGTATATTGAAGGAATTTTTTTTTTTAAATAAAGAAGCCGTTTCTTTACTTGTGGTATTGGAGGTTTTAATCCGCCTTGTAGTGAGTTGAATGGTGCCCCCTCAAAAGATATGTCCACCCAGGGCTTCCCTGGTGGCTCAGTGGTTGAGAGTCCGCCTGCTGATGCAGGGGACATGGGTTCGTGCCCTGGTCCGGGAAGATCCCACATGCCGCAGAGCGGCTGGGCCCGCACCCAGAACCTCAGAATATGACCTTATTTGGAATAAGAGTCTTTGCAGATGTAATAAAGGTAAAGTGAAATCATCATGAAGTAAGGTGGACCTTAAATCCAATGATGAATGTCCTTGGTGTTTTCTGGCTTGTGGCTGCATCAGTCCAATCTCTGTCTCTTCTTCACGTGTTTTTTTTTTTTTTTTTTTTTTTTTTTATTTTGCCACACACACAGCATGCAAGATGTTAGTTCCCCAACCAGGGATTGAACCTGCATGCCCCCTGCAGTGCAAGCACGGAGTCTTAATCACTGGACCCCCCAGGGAAATCCCTTCCCATGTGTCTTTGTGTGTCTCCTGCTTTCCTGTCTCCTTTAAGGACATCCATCATCCCACCTCTGTGTTTTAAGCTGTTGCTCATAGTGTTATGGCAAAAAGAAAACAAAACGTGTTCTATGAGTCGTTTAGGTTTAGGGCTCAGCATAATGGGGTCTTAATTTTCATGTATTTAAAAATGTTAAAGTCACTTTTGTCGCTTATTTTTATTTCAGCTGGAGCTTTTTTATGGCTTTGGTTAAAATTTAACTTTATTTCTTTTTTCTCTTAAACACACTTTATGCCAAATTTTGTTGAGTTCATATGCCCACAGTGACTAGCATGAAATTTACCAACTCTTATATATGCTGCTGAGTATAACTCAAACTTTCATTTATTGCTTAATTCTTATTATGGCTGTGACCCATGAAGGTGAACTGAGCAAGGAGTAATGAGATACATAAACAGTGTGCCCCATGCCTGCTCCTTTCAGCTCTTTATGATCTAGAGAGCATTCTCCCTGCAATGTGGATGCTAGCACATGTAATTTTACCAAAAATTAATTTAAAAATCAAGACCAAGTCTACATGTTTACGGAGGTTTGAAGACCACATGTAGACATTTTCAGTGCCTTGCTTGGAAATAAGCTACATTAATAATTGTTATAAGTTGGATTTTTTTTTAAAAAAATACAAATTTGGAGTGAGAAGGAGGAAGAAAAACCTACGTAATAGGAATTGGAAAATATCAGCCCATTAAAGTAGAATTCTTTCTAAAAATGCAAATTTTGAAATTGTCTTTAATTGAGAAATAGGCTAAGTTTTAAAGAAAAATTTTTGGAAAAAAAGTATTAAAGTTAACTTCAGATTTTTGGCTCTGAAGAAAGAACCAGATGCCAAATATTGTGTCAAGCTACAATCTCCTGCTATTAACGGGCCCAGGGCAAAAAAAGTGGCATTAACCGCGAGGTTGCTGGTTTCTCAGAACCTGCTTGTTAAGAGATGATACTGAACATGATATACATGCTGACGACAATTGAATTGATTGGATGTACTCTGTACGATTAAGGATTTAATGTCCTATGTAAAGTTAAGAATTACTTTTGGTAAAGAATATCCACAGGGATGATAAATATATGCACAATTAAACATAACATGTATTATACAATATCAGGAATGCAATGCATATGCTTATATTAATGCTACATTAATATTGTAGTGTGTTAATTCCATGATACTTATGTGTGACAATATATAGTATATACTATGCAAAATTAAACATATATAGCATTAATAGAAATATAAATGAGGAAAGACACTGAAACATGGCATACAGAGGAGTGTATTATTCTTCTTCATGTCTTCTATAAGCACATGAAAAGAGTTGCAATGAATATAAATAACTCATTTCTTGGATTTTTAATATATATCTTTTTATTTTAAAAGTATTTTTTATCCAAAATTCTAATTTAATTGGGTGTCCTACAACCCATAGCGTGTGATGCCCTTGTCTTCAGGTAAAGACTTGAGAGATGAGGTCTCTAGCTTCCGTGTTGACAATAGATAAAAGGGGGCCCAGCAAATGCAAGGAGAGAAGCTGGGAGGCTACAGAGATATCCAGACGGAAAATGGTGGTTGGAACCAGGATGAGTGGAGGTGCTGTGAAGTTGAAAGTAGAGCTGATGGAATTTACTGATGTGAGTGTGAGAGGAGTCCAGAATGACCCCCTGGAGAAGTGTGGGGTTACTGCTGATTAAGACTGGGAAGGTAGGCAGGTCAGGGCCAAGATGGACAGAGATCAGGAGATCGGTTTGACCTATTCTGTGTGAGGTGCCTATTAGACACCCCAATAGACCCACGTGGAGTTCCCAGCTAGAGAGATACACTGGGATCAATATAAATGGTATTGAAAGCTGCAAGCCTGAATGAGAGTACCAGCCACGAGGTAAGTGGATTGGATTGCAGGGTGGGAGTGGAGCCCCTTCCAGGCCACCTGTCCTCCCCACAAGGGAGGCTGAGCTGAGTAAACTTCAATCCCTTAGTTGGCCACGATGCCTACCAGTGCATGCAGGCCAGATCTCAGCTGCCAAGCTAGAGAGAACAGGGCACTGGCCTCCCTGACGTGACCTGGGAGACCAGGCAATTCAGACAAATCTCAAGGAAGGCGCTTAGGGTCCTGTATTCTACTCAAGTGTCTGTTATGTGGAGATAAAACAGAAACTTCGGGTTGAATTCTTCCTGAAACACATTGATCTCCTCACAGTATGACAACCATCACTGAGTCACTCTCCAATCATTCATTTTTAATAGAACAGGGCCCCTGAACTTGGACCTCCCCATTAGCAGCCAGGCGCCCCAGGCTGCAGTTCCCTCATCTAGGAGTTTGCTTGTTTCCCTATAATTTAACTCCTTCTCCCCCAGAGGGATATCAGAAAAACACTTTTCCAATTAAATTAGGGAACTGATTAACAGGGTTCTGAAAAAAGCAAGTCTTGACTTTGTTTTTCCTGGTCCGCCAAAGACAGACAGGAGCCTTTCCCCATCCTCAACCCTATGCTCCTGCCTCTCCCTCAGCTGCTTTCTCGGGGCCAGAGTCCTTCAGTCACAACATCCTCAAAGGCAGTCTTGCCACAGCTTTGCTCCTTTGAGCAGCAGACCCCTCGCTGCTCACACTCACCCCCTTGTCACCCCAGTGTGTGTTCAGCTGGGCTGGCAGTATGGCCTCCACATGTATGGGGACCACTCACCACCAAAAAGAACTAACATTGCAGGAGAGGCACTGGTCTCCTTGAAGTCAGAGCAAAACTAGATAGCAGCCACAGCCACACCCCTCTGGCTTCTTTCTGTTTAAGTTCCCAAACAATAGCCTGTTGCTGGGGGTCCCCAAGACCACTCTCATCTTCAATAGAACGACTCACAGAACTGAGAAAAGCTGTTACATTCATGGTTATGGTTTATTACAGTGAAAGCATACAGATTAAAATCAGCAAGGGTAAAACATACAGGGTCCAGAAAAGACCAGGAGCAGGCTTCCAGTTGTTTTCTCCTGGTGGAGTCACATAGACGGTGCTTAGTTCTCCAGTGAGGACAACACAGAGTATTATCAACCAGGGAAGCTCACCCGAGCCTTGGTGTTCAGGGTTGTTACTGGGAGTCAGTTTTGCTGGCTGACCTTAGTCTCCAGACCTTTCAGAGGTCAAGCTGATACTGCATGGCCCAAGGTCCCCAACATAAGTCAGGTTGTTGGTATAGACCATCTGAGGTGGCCCAAGCTCCAGGTAAACAAAGACACTCTTATCAGACAAGTTATTCCAAGGCCTTATAAGTTACCTCCCATGAGCCAGGCAAAGCCTTCTTTGGAATGTGCAGGGTTTGGCAGCTCCAGACCTGCTGAGTCAACTCTTTCCTTCATAGACCTCACAAAGGGCTTAGAAGTTTTCATTTTGTTGGTCATTGCCTAGAAAAGTAGAAATTGGCTATAAAGACTTTGGCTACAAGGGGTTGGACTTTTCTTCAAAACGTTTTTTAAAAGTATCTTTGACGGTCCTCTGTACTTTCCATCAAAGCACATAATTCTTATTAAGCAGAAGGGATGATAGGTTACTGAATCAAACATCTTTGAAATTTACATGAGGAAACTCAAAAAGTTTAACCCGTATTCCACACTCATAATTACAGATTTTCCCAGAAATATCTGTGTCACAGCCAGTCCACACTGTCCTCACCCTCTGGGTCCCTCTGCTATCTGGCCCCAGGCTTGACAGATAGAGGAAAGGATAGTGTGAGCATCTCTCAGGCTAGTGGGATGTAGGCAGGGTTTCCCCATCCTTCAGAGAACCATTAATGTCATCAGCAAAGTCCAGCATTTTTAAAAATAAAATGGAAGACAAGACAAAAATTCAGGCATCAAGCCTGGTAGAGGTAGATTCGGCACAACCTCTATTTTGGTGATGTAACTGTGTGAGTATGAGTAACTGTGTGTGTAACTGCGTAAGTGTGTGTGAGGATGTGTGTGTGGTGTGGGGAGTGGGTGTGTACATGAGTGGGCTGTGTCCTTTCACGACATGTATTACTCCTACCACCCTTTCGCTGGTTGAAGGCAGCATGGTATGTGGTGAAGGGTCAGACTCGAGGGCCTGGAGGCCTGGACTTGAGTCCTGGCCCCTGCATCTTAGGAGCTCTGTGACCTTGGGCAAATTTCTTGATCTCATTGGGTCTCAATTTCTTGAAGAATAAATAATAGTAACTACCTCAAGGTTATCATAAGAAATGAATTAAAACAATTAAATGTAAAGCATTTAGTACCATGTCTGACTCAGTAAGTATCCTTTATTTTGTTATTTTCATCATTCTTATTACTACTGCTATTATTGTAGATCATGGTCAAACGTGTTTGAGAAACACTAACTTAGAGGATAGGATTGACAAAGCCAAAGCCAGTGCCTTCCATCAAGCCAGCCACATTTTTTAAACCCCTGAAGAATGGATAGTGGTTTTGCACAGCCCAGACCTGAGGGATAGAAGTCCTTTTCAGATTTAAGTTCCCCTGAGGGCAGTGAGTGGACATACTTACTTCCCAAAGCAATGGCTGGCCACTTTCCCAGGCTGGAACGTTCTGCTTGTTGTGGTGTGTGTTCCCGCACCATCTCTTAACTCAAAACCTGTCTTTGCTAATCAAGGTTAACATCATCACTAACAAGACAGACTGACATCAGGTATCCCCTGATACAATGCTCTGAGAAGGACACAACATCCCTTCTCTGGCATTCTTGACCAAAATGCATGACCCAAACTGAGAGCCATTCAACATAAACTAGTGGTACTCTTAACATGTGTCAAAGTTAGAGAAGACTGAGGAGCCACCAGAGATGGAAAGAGACTAAGAGGACAAAGGCAATCAAATGCAATACGAGGTGCTGCTTGGACATTAGTGAAGAAGCTCGTGAAATGTGAGTAGAGCCTATAGTTTAGTTAACTTCTTGGTTTTGATAACTGTACTACGGTTAGCATTGGAGAGTCTGGGTGAAAGGGATACTCTTTTTACTATTTTTGTAACTTTTCTGTAAGTCTCAAAAATTTTCTAAATAAATAGTAAACATGTGTCTATGTGTGGATACACACATACACATATATGTATGTATGCATATAAACATATAAATATGACCATGTTGAGTGAATTGGCTGCCAGCAAGCCACAGGGTTTTGTCCTCTTGAGATTTTCTGGTTAGCCTGCTCTTTGAGAAAGTATGATTCTTCCACTGTAAGTTCCCTGTTGACTGCTTTCATTATCACAGAAAAGTAAGCATCCATTTTTTTTAAAGTTTCCTATTAAACACTCCAGGGAGGACCCACGTGGCACTGGTTAAGGAGGACTTATTATGGTAATCCCTAGACACCCACCAGCATTCCCTGTCCCCAGAAGGCCAGGCTCAGGCCACATGTGCTGTGCGACCCAAGCCACACATGGAAACCAGATCCCCCAACCCCCATTTCCCATCCCAGCACCTGGGAAGACATTTTTCAGTGGTACTGTTTGTTCAAAACCTGAGTCTGTGTAATTTTAATTCAAAGAGATCAAACTTTCAGATGGAGCAGAAACAATCCCTGGAGGAGCCCTGAAAATAATGAATCCCTTGGTACCAAATCAACAATCACCCTCATTTCTCAGCACAAGAGAGTAATTAGTCCCAGAGGTTAGAGCTCATTTAGGTGATTATATTAGGATTGATATAGACAACACTATTTATATTAATGGAAGTACACTCAAGTATCAGGCTGATGATATTGATAACAATAATATCATTGATAATAAGAATTCATACATGCATGTTATTGACAACTCTAATTTCTATCTTTATACCAATAAACTGATACTGGCATATGACAGGAGCTGAGAGCTCTGTCTTCATCACTTTGCCAGTTTGGACGTGGGCAAGTTGATGCAAACCAGAGATAATCTCAGCAAAGCCTTTGACAACCACTGTTTGCACAAAATACCTTAAAACAGATTATTAAAGGGGACACATTGTACTTTGATGTACCCATGCAGGTTAGGAAAGCTTGCTGGGAAGAGATCTATTTCCAAGGTAGCTAAGAACAGAAGCTTGATGGGGACTTGACAAGATGAACTTATGAAAAACGCTCACCCATCAAGGACTTTGTATAAGAAATTTTGTTGTAACATCAGATTTAATATATAGGCCAGTCTCAAGGGCTGCATGTGTTTATTTAGCAACTGCTACATATTTGATTGTGTAGCAGGATATTAAAATGGGACTCTTGGGCTTCCCTGGTGACACAGTGGTTAAGAATCCACCTGCCAATGGAGGGGACACGGGTTTGAGCCCTGGTCCGGGAAGATCCCACTGCTGCAGAGCAATTAAGCCCGTGCACCACAACTACTGAGCCTGCGCTCTAGAGCCCGCAATCCACAACTACTGAAGCCCACGCGCCTAGAGCCCGTGCTCCACAACAAGAGAAGCCACCGCAATGAGAAGCCTGCACACCATAGTGAAGAGTAGCCCCTGCTCTCCACAACTAGAGAAAAGCCCAGGTGCAGCAATGAAGACCCAACACAGCCAAAAGTAAAATAAATTTTCAAAAAATGGGACTCTTTCTGCTTCACTTTAAACTGAGTCACCAGGAGTTCCCTGGTGGTCCAGTGGTTAGGACTCAGTGATTTCACTGTCATGGGCCCAGGTCCAGGTTCAATCCCTGGTAGGGGAACTAAGATCCCGCAAGCCACGGCACGTGGCCAAAATAAATAAATACATAAACTGAGTCACCAATCTGAGAGATATCAATTACCACACTGAGTGTAAGAGAGATCTCTGGATGCAGAATTTAGGAAAGGAGCAGTTGGGGAACCAGTCCCTGACTCTTCTCTCTTTTTATCAGCTTCCAGTGTAGAAAGATGGGGGTGAGGTAGGGATCAGCAGGACTTGTGAGATTATCTTTGTCAAGCACTGTCGTTCTCTGGGAGTCCCACACACATACCCCCAAATGGAGGAATGGGGTGGAATCCCTTTATTAGTCTTGAGTCTAATAATGTGAAGGGGGTTTGTTTCTGAACTGAGACTAGATTTGAGAATCCAAATGATGGTAAATCTGTTGGGTGCTGTATTCATTTTCTATTGCTGCTGTAGCAAATTAACACAAATCTAGTGGCTTAGAACAATACAATTTTTTGGTCTTACTGTTCTGAAAATCAGAAGTCTGACACAGGTCTTGCTAGGCTAAAGTCAAGGTGTTGGCAGGACTGTGTTCCTTTGGAGACTCTGGGGGCAACATGTTTCCCTGCTTTTCCAGCTTCTAGAAGCTGTCTGCATTCCTTGGCTCACGGCCCCTTCCTCTGTCTTCAAAGGATCAATGTTGAGCTGAGTCCTTTTCATGTCACTTCACTCTGAGCTGCTCTTCTGCTTCTGTCTTCACATTTAAGGACCCCTGTGATTACACTGGGCCCACCCAGATAATCTAGGATGATCTCTCTATTGTAAAGTCCGTTGATTAGCAACCCTGTTCAATGTACTCCATGTGCAACCTTAATTCTCCTTTACTATGTTACATAACATTCACAGGTTCTGGGAATTAGAATATGGACTTTTCGGGGGACCATTGTTATGCCCATCACAGGTACCTAAGAGTGAGCATAAGTGGCCTGGACCTCTCCAAATTTTCACCTGTAAATAGGAGCTGACTACCCCTCCGACCACATTTTTAAGGGACTGTAGTAGACATGTAAGGTTGTGTTTAACCTTTCCACAAATGGTGTTCGATTATGATGGAAGAAATTTTCACATATTGAGGCTTGAGGAAGTCATTCTGGCTTATACATGATTTAACTTTAACTTTATGCTAATTAAAACAGCCTGTATTATGGCCCGTCAAACATGCATTGTACATCTTCTTAAACCGTTAAAGAAAATAATGTATTTAAAAATCAAAATGGAGTAACTGTGGTTCAGGCATCCAAAATGGAACAGGGCAGCCATTGTGGATATGGTTTCAGATATGTTCCTGTATGACTGAGAACTTGAATTTTCTGAACTGTATCAGACTCAAAGGTACCATCAGCCATTCTCAAAATAATATCTTCTAGCCACTGCCAGCTGCAAACTCTTGGTATCAAGGTCTCCCCTTGCAACGCTTTTGGACCCCAACCAATCCTTGCTTAACAAGTACCCTTACTTCTTGCCAGCTCCAATCCTAACTCCTTTTTTTTTTTTTTTTTTTTTTTTTTTTTGCGGTACGCGGGCCTCTCACTGTTGTGGCCTCTCCCATTGCGGAGCACAGGTTCCGGACGCGCAGGCTCAGCGGCCATGGCTCACGGGCCCAGCCGCTCCGCGGCATGTGGGATCTTCCCAGACCGGGGCATGAACCCGTGTCCCCTGCATCGGCAGGCGGACTCCCAACCACTGCGCCACCAGGGAAGCCCCAATCCTAACTCTTGACAAACAACTTATGAAATTTTGTGGATTTTACCTTCATAAGCCTCCCCTATTTTGTAGCCAGGTAGCACACAATTCAAATGCTTCTGTTTTTTTTTCTTTTTTTTGCGGTACACGGGCCTCTCACTCTTGTGGCCTCTCCCATTGCGGAGCACAGGCTCCGGACGTGCAGGCTCAGTGGCCATGGCTCACAGGCCCAGCTGCTCCGCGGCATGTGGGATCTTCCCAGACCGGGGCACGAACCCGTGTCCCCTGCATTGGCAGGCAGACTCTCAACCACTGTGCCACCAGGGAAGCCCCAGCTGTTTCTTGAATGTGTGTCTCCCAGGCTATTGTCCTCAGCTTGGCTCAAATAAAACTCTTTTCTAGTCCTTTTATGGACTATTTATTTCCATCAACAGTTATTATACTGTCTCCAAAGCAAAAAAAGCAGAAAAACAATCTTCAGTCTTGAGGAGCTTGCACTGAAGGTAGGCAAGGCTTGAGAGACATTCATGAAGTCATTATTGAATAACACATGACTAAGGCATATAATTAAGTCTTAAATTGTGTGGTAGAGACTGTAGGCTACAAATATGAGTTCGGGAAGGGGGTGGATAAATCGGGCCCCGTAATCAGAGAAGGTGGCCTTGTAAATTTTCAGCGGAATATTTTTTCAGATAGTAAGTACAATACACATTCATTCAGGCAAGGCACCCCTCCAGTAGGCAGCGCACCTTGCCCCAGGAAACCAGTAGACATTTCTGATAGTAACTGACCAGAATTTTCCTACACATTAACACATGCTTATATTTTAAACAAATAATGTCTTTGTATTACCACATTATGATGACTGTTTTAAAGTTTTTTGGCTTTTCACTCAATGTATCATTGATTCCTCTCAAGGTCAATAAATCTACCCCTACATCATCTTTGGAATGACTGAGAAGTATCCCATTATTTCAATTAACAGTAATTTGTTTAACAAATCCCTCAATGAATGAACCACATTTAGATTTTTCAACATTTCTTATATAAATACAATGCTTCCATTAACCTCCTTTACACATCTTTGCAACACTTGAGTGATTATTTCCCCAGGATAAATTCTTAAAAGTATTATTACTGAGTAGGAGGGAATGCGTGTGTGTGTTTTTAAGGGTTTTACATATACATTACCAAATTGCCCTCCAGGAAAGTTATGCCAATTCTTTTTTAAAAAACTTTGCAAATCCCATACTCTTAAAATGATTGTCATCTTAATTTATGTTTTTTGTAATTTCTTGTTCATCTTCTTTCTTATGAATTGGGAGTTAATTTTTAAAATTAATTTGTAAGTACACACATGTTAAGAATAGTATTTGTTTCTCATGAACTGCACATTTGCTCCTGTTTTTGCCCCCAAAAGTTTGTCTTTTGTTTATGCTGGATTCTGTACACAGATACCTAATTTTTATGTAGTCAAATACATATGTTTTCTTTTGGGTTTCTTTAATGTTTGGTTAATACTATGCTTAGAAAGACCTTCTGCACCTCAAGATTATGAAATAATTTCACCTGTATTTTTAACTAATACTTTTACAACTGCCTCCCCCCATTTTTTTTTTTTATAGATACATGCTTTTTTTTTTTTTTTAAATTTCATTTATTTATTTATTTTTGGCTGTGCTGGGTCTTCTTTTCTGTGCATGGGCTTTCTCTAGTTGCGGCGAGCGGGGGCCACTCTTCATCGCGGTGCGCGGGCCTCTCACTGCCGCGGCCTCTCTTGTTGCGGAGCACAAGCTCCAGACGCGCAGGCTCAGTAGTTGTGGCTCACGGGCCCAGCTGCTCCACAGCATGTGGGATCTTCCCGGACCGGGGCACGAACCCGTGTCCCCTGCATTGGCAGGCAGACGCTCAACCACTGCGCCACCAGGGAAACCCCTCCCCCCATTTTTGCATTTAAAAGTTTAGTCAAGGATTATGGGAAGTTGGTATTGATGGTAGACTTTTTAGTCTACTCAAGTCTCCTCATAGAAACAACCAGAGCAACTAGATAGCAAGATCTCATTAACAGTATTTATAACAAAATTAAATGACAAGGTATCCCTATGAACCCAAAGTACCAGTGGGGTGAGGACAAAATCCTGGGTCACAACACTGGCATGCTATTGGGGTCTGTGTGGGGGAAGCAAAGGAAAACAAGAGGATATCTGGCAACCTGAAAACAGGAAAACAACAAAATTGCCAATAGGTATTACTGGAAAGTTCAGCAGGCCAATCTGAGAACAGCAGATGAAACTGGAAGGGGTTTTGCCCAATCCAATAGTGACTGTGCTCTGAAAGAGCAGGAGTAGAGCAGGAAATGTGAGAGAGCAAGCCACCACTTTTTAGAACGCTTCAAAGAAGCAATAGAAGAGGGAGCTCCATGAAATTTGAAAACTATACTGAACCATGTCTCCTAATTTCACAGGGAAATGAACAAAAGAAAAAAATCAACGTCAAATTGTTACCAAACCAAATCTGGATCCACTCACCCATTCACAGTAAGGCCAATCTACTGACACTGTTTTGTGGTGATGGGAAGTGCAGCATTTATTGCAAGGCCATGCAAGGAGTATGGACAGCTAATGCTCAAAAGACCTGAACTCCCTGATGGTTTTCAGGGAAAGGTTTTTAAAGACAAGATGAGGAAGAGGGTTGAGGGGTGTATTTTTAAAGACAGGGTGAGGGAGAGGGTTGTGGGGGGTGTGATCAGCTCATAGACATTTTTCTGATTGGTTGCTGGTGAGGTAATCAGGAGTCAACATCATCAACCTTCTGGTTCAAAGCAGTCTGGGGTCTATGTGCTTGTGGTCGGCATGTAGTTAGCTTCTTCCACCTGGTGGGGGTTTCAGTATCTGCAAAATAGCTCAAGGATATGGCTCAGAATATTATCTTTGGCCCCTGAGAAGGAAATAAAGATCCTTAGTTTAATGGCTAAACTATTATTATTTTGCCTTGCTTGACTGTTTTCCTTTGTTTCTGCATTTTCTCACTTCTCTGATTAAATTTGTTCTTTGGAACTCAGGGAAGGCCTAGGAGGCTAAAGTTTTTCTACAAACAAGATGCAAGGGACAGGGTGGGGGTGGGGGCCAGGGCTGTCTGTCCCAGAAAGGCCCCATAGAGTCCTGCTTGGTTATAACTTTCCATACAATGCTATTATAAGAAAAAAAGAGAATAAGAGTGGAATAAAATTTCTACAACAATGGAAACATTCCAGAAAGACATGTCAAGACTTTGACATGTCAAGACTTGATCACCTATGAGTTCAAAAAGAACTAAAAGACATTAAGAAAATATTCAAGATAAAGTAAAAAAAATTAACATATTAAGGAAAATCCACAATATGGATAATAGGAGTACATGATAAAGAAAACTAAAGCAAAGTAACAACAAATTCTGAATGCTATAATTCAAGAAACTTTCAAGAAAGAAGCAAAAAAGATTTGAACCTACATTTGAAAAAATACACCATAAATCTAAGTATATCAGCCTGGAATGAGTGATACCAAGATACACATTAGTAAAATTGTTGGACTTGAGAGAAAAAGAAAATAAATCAGTTGGGTGTGTAGGTAAAAAAAGCAAGTGACTTGAAAGGGAAACAAATTAGACTATCATCAAACTTTTGGACAGCAATACTCATCCCAAAAAAGTTCACATTAAGATACTCTAGGAAAGAAAATGTGGGTCAATGATTTTCTGACCAGCAAAACTGATATACATTGTGACAAAAGGGAATAAACAAACTGTTATTATCATGCAAGAGCTCAAAGAAGATTGTTCCTATGAGTCCTTTTGTATGTATGTGCTAGAGCAGGGTCAGGCAAAGAAAATGACAAGAGAAATTGACATAAAGAATAGAGGTGAGGGCTTCCCTGGTGGCGCAGTGGTTGAGAGTCCGCCTGCTGATGTGGGGGACACAGGTTCATGCCCCAGTCCGGAAAGATCCCACATGCTGCGGAGCGGCGAGGCCCGTGAGCCATGGCCACTGAGCCTGTGAGTCCTGAGCCTGTGCTCCACAACGGGAGAGGCCACAACAGTGAGAGGCCCATGTACCGCAAAAAAAAAAAAAAAAAAGAAGAATAGAGGTGAGCATTAAATGCAGAATTGCTTGTACAACTAATACTAAGTGAAGTTTGAAAGACAGAGAATATAGTTTGCAGTTGTCTGTATGGTCCAATCATGCAAATATAGCACAAACATATTTTGAATGGAGAGAGAATGGACAGAACAAATGCAACAAAAAATGTTAATCTATTTTCAGTAATTATAAAGTTGGTGGTATTATTAGCATTACTTTTGCTGAAACTGCTGTGTATGGGGAAAAGCAAACAAATAATAATAAAATATGATAATTCTATTATTCCCTATTTCCTTGAGAGCCAGGATTCTCAGTGTTTAAGAAATGAGATTAAAATGTAATATAGAAGAGATTTAGTTTTAAAAATCTGTGGACCTGAATTTAATTTGTAAGTATGAATTTATGAAGTGTCTAATGTTTCAGTTCTGTCCACTGAAAAGGCTTAGAAATATTGGGTTGGCCAAAAAGTTCCTTTGGTTTTTAAGTAAAAATAAAAGACACATTTTTCATTTTCACCAAGAACTTTACCGAACAACGTATTCATATGTTTTGTTCCACTACCTTCTGCCATTTTTCAGGCAACTTCATAATTCCATCTTCCCAAAACTGTTTATCTTTTTGAGCAAAGAACTGTTCCAGGTGCCTTTTACAGTCTTCCAGGGAATTGAATTTTTTTCCATTAAGAGAATTTTGTAAAGACTGAAATAAATGGAAATCCAAAAGTGCAATATCTGGTGAATATGCCAGATGAATCAGAACTTCCCAGCCAAGCTGTAACCGTTTTTGACTTGTTATCAAAGAAAATACAGTCTTGTGTTATCCTGATGGAAGATTATGGGATTTCTGTTGACTAATTCCAGACGCTTTTCATCTAGTGCTGCTTTCAGTTGGTCTAATTGGAAGCAGCACTTGTTGAAATTAATTGCTTGGTTTTCTGGAAGGAGCCCATAATAGAGGACTCCCTTCCAATACCACCATATACACAACATCACCTTCTTTGGATAGAGAACGGCCTTTGGTGTACTTGGAGATTGTTCATTTTGCTTGCCCCACAATCTCTTCCATTTCACATTATTGTACAGTATCCACTTTTCATTGCCCATCACAATTTGTTTTAAAAACAGAACGTTTTCATTACATTTCAGTAGAGAATCGCATGCAGAAATATGGTCAAGGTTTTTTTTTGCTTAACTTATGTGGAACCCAAACATCAAAGCAATTAACATAACCAAGCTAGTGCAAATGATTTTCAATGCTTGATTTGGATATTTTGAGTATGTCATCTATCTCCCGCATGGTATAACGTCAGTTGTTCTCAATTAATGTCTCGATTTGATTGCTATCAACTTCAACTAGTCTACCCAGCCATGGAGCATCATCCAGTGAGAAATCTCCAGCACAAAACTTTGTGAACTACTTTTGATACATTCGATCAGTCACAGCACATTCTCCATACACTGCACAAATCTTTTTTTGCGTTTCAGTTGTGTTTTTACCTTTCTTAAAATAATAAAGCATAATACACTGAAAATGTTGCTTTTTTTCTTCCATCTTCAATATTAAAATGGCTATACAAAAATTCACCAATTTTGGTAAGTTTTTTTTTTTTAATGCACACTGATATGACAGTTGTCACAGTACAATCTAACAAAATTTTCAAATGAAGTTAAAGACAACTAAGTGCTACTAGAGCCATTTTATGGAAAAAACGAACAAGCCTTTTGCCCAACCCAATAATAACCAACCTAGTAGTATTGAGTATTCCTAGCCCCCAGAACAGATTATGGTTTTCAAATACCATTTACCTGTTAAAGAAACCAAGGAGACTTGGACAAATGACTGATTCTCGATCTGGCACAGAAATATACAAAATAAGCCTAGAACATCTTGTCAGGTAGCCAGGAATCTAGCAGAACCACAAGGGTTATGACTAAAATACTCAAAGGTCAACTTGAAAAGAATCCCACCAGCCAAGGATGGGACAATTTGAACTTCAATAACAAAAATACTGCAAAGGATTAAAATGCATCATATGGGAGGAGACCTTCAAGATGGCAGGGGAGTAAGACATGGAGATCACCTTCCTCCCCACAGATGCATCAGAAATACATCTACATGTGGAACAGCTCCTACAGAACACCTACTGAATGCTGTCTGAAGACCTCAGACTTCCTGAAAGGCAAGAAACTCCCCACATACCTGGGTAGGGCAAAAGAAAAAAAAACAGAAACAAAAGAATAGGGACAGGACCTGCACCTCTGGGAGGGACCTGTGAAGGAGGAAAAATTTCCACACACTAGGAAGCCCCTTCACTGGCAGAGACGGGGGGCGGCGGAGTGGAAGCTTCGGAGCCACAGATGAGACTGCAGCAATAGGGGTGCAGAGGGCAAAGTGGAGAGATTTCTGCACAGAGGATCGGTGCCGACCAGCACTCACCAGCCTGAGAGGCTTGTCTGTTCACCTGCTGGGGCGGGTGGGAGCTGGGAGCTGAGGCTCTGGCTTCGGAGGTCAGATCCCAGGGAGAGGATTGGGGTTGGCTGCGTGAACACAGCCTGAAGGGGGCTACTGCATCACAGCTAGCCAGGAGGGAGTCCGGGAAAAAGTCTGGGCCTGCCTAAGAGGCAAGAGACCATTGTTTCCAGGTGCGCGAGGAGAGGGGATTCAGAGCATTGCCTAAACAAGCTCCGGAGACTGGCACAAGTGCGGCTATCAGCGCAGACACCAGAGATGGGGATGAAACACTAAGGTTGCCGCTGCAGCCACCAGGAAGACTGTGTGCAAGCACAGGTCACTATCCACACCTCTCCTCCCAGGAGCCTGTGCAGCCCGCCACTGCCAGAGTACTGTGATACAGGGACAACTTCCCAGGAGAACACATGGCGCACCTCAGGCTGCTGCAACATCATGCTGGCCTCTGCTGCCGCAGGCTTGCCCCACATTCTGTACCCCTCTCTCCCCCCGGCCTGAGTGAATCAGAACCCCGTAATCAGCTGCTACTTTAACCCTGACCTGTCTGAGCTAAGAACAGAAGCCCTCAGGCAACCTACACGCAGAGGCGGGGCCAAATCCAAAGCTGAACCCCAGGAGCTGTGTGAACAAAGAAGAGAAAGGGAAATCTCTCCCAGCAGCCTCAGGAGCAGTGGATTAAATCTCCACAATCAACCTGAAGTACACTGCATCTGTGGAATACCTGAATAGACAACGAATCATCCCAAAATTGAGGTGGTGAACTTTGGGAGCAACTGTAGGCTTGGGGTTTGCTTGCTGCATCTAATTTGTTTCTGGTTTTATGTTTATCTGAGTATAGTATTTAGAGTTTGTTATCACTGGTGGATTTGTATATTGATTTGGTTTACTCTCTTCCTTTTTTTTAATATATATATATATTTTTTCCTTTTTCTCTTTTTGTGAGTGTGTATGCATATGCTGCATTGTGTGATTTTGTCTGTATAAGTTTGCTTTTACAATTTGTCTTAGGGTTCTCTCTGTCCATTTTTCTTTCTTTTTTAGTACAGTTTTTAGTGCTTATTATCATTGGTGGATTTGTTTTTTGGTTTGCTTGCTCTCTTTCTTTCTGTTTTTTTCTTTTTAAATTATTTTTAATTTTTAAATTTTTAATAATTTTTAAATGTTTTATTTTAATAACTTTATTTTATTTTTTTCTTTCTTTTTATCTCCCTTTTCTTCTGAGCCCTGTGGCTGACAGGGTCTTCGTGCTCTGGCTGGGTGTCAGGCCTGTGTCTCTGAGGTGGGAGAGCCGAGTTCAGGACATTGGTCCATCAGAGAACTCCAAGCTCTACATAATATCAATCGGCAAAAGCTCTCCCAGAGATCTCCATCTCAACGCTAAACCCAGCTCCACTCAACGACCAGCAAGCTACAGTGCTGGACACCCTATGCCAAACAACTAGCAAGACAGGAACACAAACCCACCCATTAGCAGAGAGGCTGCCTAAAATCAAAATAAGGTCACAGACACCCCAAAACACAAGACAGAACATGGTACTGCCTACCAGAAAGACAAGATCCAGCCTCATCCACCAGAACACAGATATCAGTCCCCTCCACCAGGAAGCCTACACAACCTAGTGAACCAACCTTAGCCCTTGGGGGCAGACACCAAAAACAATGGGAACTATGAATCTGCAGCCTACGAAAAGGAGACCCCAAACACAGTAAGTTAAGCAAAATGAGAAGACAGGGAAACACACAGCAGATGAAGGAACATGGTAAAAACCCACAAAGTAGAAATAAGCAGCCTACCTGAAAAAGAATGCAGAGTAAGAATAGTAAAGATGATCCAAAATTTTGGAAATAGAATGGAGAAAATACAAGAAACGTTTAACAAGGACCTAGAAAAACTAAAGAGAAAACAAACAATGATGAACAGCACAATAAATGAAATTGAAAATTCTCTAGAAGAAAATAATAGCAGAATAACTGAGGCAGAAGAACGGATAAGTGACCTGGAAGATAAAATAGTAGAAATAACTACTGCAGAGCAAAATAAAGAAAAAAGAATGAAAGAATTGAGGACAGTCACAGAGACCTCTGGGACAACATGAAACACACCAACATTTGAATTACAGGGGTCCCAGAAGAAAAAGAGAAAAAGAAAGGGACCGAGAAAATATTTGAAGAGATTATAGTTGAAAATTTCTTAATATGGGAAACAAAATAGTTAATCAAGTCCAGGAAGCATAGAGAGTCCCATACGGGATAAATCTGAGGAGAAACATGCCAAGACACATATTAATCAAACTATCAAAAATTAAATACAAAGAAAAAATATTAAAAGCAGCAAGGGAAAACCAACAAATAACATACAAGGGAATCCCCATAAGCTTAACAGCTGATCTTTCAGCAGAAACTGCAAACCAGAAGGGAGTGGCAGGACATATTTAATGTGATGAAAGGGAAAAACCTACAACCAAGATTACTCTACCCAGCAAGGATCTCATTCAGATTCAACGGAGAAATTAAAACCTTTACAGGCAAGCAAAAACTAAAAGAATTCAGCACCACCAAACCAGCTTTACAACAAATGCTAAAGGAACTTCTCTAGGCAGGAAACACAAGAGAAGGAAAAGACTTACAATGACAAACCCAAAACAATTAAGAAAATGGTAATAGGAACATACATATGAATAATCATCTTAAATGTAAATGGATTAAATGCTCCAACCAAAAGACACAGACTGGCTGAATGGATAAAAAACAAGACCCATATATAGGCTGTCTACAGGAGATCCACTTCAGACCTAGGGACACATACAGAATGAAACTGAGAGGATAGAAAAAGATATTCCATGCAAATGGAAATCAAAAGAAAGCTGGAGTAGCAATTCTCATATCAGACAAAATGGACTTTAAAATAAAGACTATTACAAGAGACAAAGAAAGACACTACATAATGATCAAGGGATCAATCCAAGAAGAAGACATAACAATTGTAAATATTTATGCACCCAACATAGGAACACCTCAATACATAAGGCAAATGCTAACAGCCGTAAAAGGGGAAATCGACAGTAACACAATCATAGTAGGAGACTTTAACACCTCACTTTCACCAATGGACACAACATCCGAAATGAAAATAAATAAGGGAACACAAGTTTTAAATGAAACATTAAACAAGATGGACTTAATTGATATTTACAGGACATTCTATCCAAAAACAGCAGAATACACTTCCTTCTCAAGTGCTCGTGAAACACTCCCCAGGATAGATCATATCATGGGTCACAAATCAAGCCTTGGAAAATTTAAGAAAATTGAAATCATATCGAGTATCTTTTCTGACAACAACGCTATGAGACTAGATATCAATTACAGGAAAAAATCTGTAAAAACTACAAACAAATGGAAGCTAAACAATGCACTACTAAATAACCAAGTGATCACTGAAGAAATCAAAGAGGAAATCAAAAAATACCTAGAAACAAATGACAATGAAAAGAATACTACCCAAAACCTATGGGATGCAGCAAAAGCAGTTCTGAGAGGGAAGCTTATAGCAATACAATCCTACCTCAAGAAACAAGAAACATCTCAAATAAACAACCTCACCTTGCACCTAAAGTCATTAGAGAAAGAACAAAAAAACCCCCAAAGTTAGCAGAAGGAAAGAAACCATAAATATCAGATCAGAAACAAATGAAAAAGAACTGAAGGAAACAATAGCAAAGATCAATAAAACTAAAAGCTGGTTCTCTGAGGAGATAAACAAAATGGATAAATCATTAGACAGACTCATCAAGAAAAAAAGGGAGAAGACTCAAATCAATAGAATTAGAAATAAAAAAGGAGAAGTAACAACAGACACTGCAGAAATACAAAGGATCATGAGAGATTACTACAAGCAACTATATGTCAATAAAATGGACAACCTGGAAGAAATGGACAGATTCTTAGAAAAGCACAACCTTCTGAGACAGAACCAGGCAGAAAGAGAAAATATGAACAGACCAATCACAAGCACTGAAATTGAGACTCTGATTAAAAATCTTCCAACAAACAAAAGCCCAGGACCAGATGGCTTCACAGGCAAATTCTATCAAACATTTAGAGAAGAGCTAACACTTATCCTTCTCAATCTCTCCCAAAATATAGCAGAGGGAAGAACACTCTCAAACTCATTCTATGAGGCCACCATCACCCTGATACCTAAACCAGACAAAGATGTCACAAAGAAAGAAAACTACAGGCCGTATCACTGATGAACATAGATGCAAAAATCCTCAGCAAAATACTAGCAAACAGAATCCAACAGCACATTAAAAGGATCATACACCATGATCAAGTGGGGTTTATCCCAGGAATGCAAGGATTCTTCAATATACACAAAGCAATCAATGTGATACACCATATTAACAAATGGAAGGGGAAAAACCATATGATCATCTCAATAGATGCAGAAAAAGCTTCTGATGAAATTCAACACCCATTTATGATAAAACTCCACCAGAATGTAGGCATAGAGAGAACTTACCTCAACATAATAAAGGCCATATATGACAAACCCACAGCCAACATCATTCTCAATGATGAAAAACAGAAACCATTTCCTCTAAGATCAGGAACAAGACAAGATGCCCTTTCTCACCACTATTATTCAAAATAGTTTTAGAAGTTTTAGCCATATCAATCAGAGAAGAAAGAGAAATAAAAGGAATCCAAATCGGAAAAGAAGAAGTAAAACTGTCACTGTTTGCAGATGACATTTTACTATACATATAGAATCCTAAAGATGCTACCAGAAAACTACTAGAGCTAATCAATGAATTTGGTAATGTAGCAGGATACAAAATTACTGCACAGAAATCTTTTGCATTCCTATACATTAATGATGAACAATCTGAAAGAGAAATTAAGGTAACACTCCCATTTACCATTGCAACAAAAAGAATAAAGATACCTAGGAATAAACCTACCTAAAGAAACAAAAGACCTGTATGCAGAAAACTATAAGACACTGATGAAAGAAATTAAGGATGATACAAACAGATGGAGAGATATACCATGTTCTTGGATGGGAAGAATCAACATTGTGAAAATGACTATACTACCCAAAGCAATCTACCGATTCAGTGTAATCCCTATCAAACTACCAATGGCATTTTTCACAGAAGTAGAAATTTTTTTTCACAATTTGTATGGAAACACAAAAGACCCCGAATAGCCAAAGGAATCTTGAGAAAGAAAAATGGAGCTGGAGGAATCAGGCTCCTGGACTTCAGAATATACTACAAAGCTACAATAATCAAGACAGTATGGTACTGGCACAAAAACGGAAATATAGATCAATGGAACAGGATAGAAAGCCCAGAGATAAACCCACGCACATACAGTCACCTTATTTTTGATAAAGGAGGCAAGAATATACAATGGAGAAAAGACAACCTCTTCAATAAATGGTGCTGGGATAACTGGACGGCTACATGGAAAAGAATGAAATTAGAATATTCTCTAACACCATACACAAAAATAAACTCAAAATGGATAAAAGACCTAAATGTAAGGCCAGACCCTATAAAACTCTTAGAGGAAAACATAGGCAGAACACTCTCTGACATAAATTGCAGTAAGATGGGTTTTTTTGATCCACCTCTGAGAGTAATGAAAATAAAAACAAAAATGATTAAACTTAGAAGCTTTTGCACAGCAAATGAACCATCAACAAAATGAAAAGAAAACTCACAGAATGGGAGAAAATATTTGCAAATGAAGCAGCCGACAAGGGATTAATCTCCAAAATATGCAAACAGCTCATGCAGCTCAATAATAAAAAAACAAACAACCCAGTCCTAAAGTTGGCAGAAGATCTAAATAGACATTTCACCAAAGAAGACATACAGATGGCCAAGAGGCACATGAAAAATGCTCAACATCACTAATTATTAGAGGAATGCAAATCAAAACTACAGTGAGGTATCTCCTCACACAGGTTAGAATGGCCATCATCAAAAAATTGACAAACAATAAATCCTGGAGGGGATGTGGAGAAAAAGGAACCCTGCTGCACTGTTGGTGGGAATGTAAGTTGGTACAACCACTATGGAGAACAGTATGGAGATTCCTCAAAAAACTAAAAATAGAACTACCATATGATCCAGCAATCCCACTCCTGGGCATATATAGTGAGAAAACCATAATTCAAAAGGATACATGCACCCCAATGTTCATGTAGCAGTATCTACAATAGCCAGGACATGGAAGCAATCTAAATTTCCATCAGTAGAGGAATGGATAAAGATTATGTGGTACATATATACAAAGGAATATTACTCAACCATAAAAAAGGAATGAAATTATGCCATATGCATCAACATGGATGGACCTAAAGATTGTCATTCTGAGTGAAGTAAGCCAGACAGAGAAAGACAAATATCTTATGATATCGCTTATATGTGGAATCTAAAGAAATGGTACAAATGAAGCTATTTACAAAACAGAAGTTGAGTCACAGATGTAGAAAACAAACTTGTGGCTACCAGTGGGGAGAGATAAATTGGGAGACTGGGATTGACATATACACACTACTATATATGGAATAGATAATTAATAAGAACCTACTGAATAGCACAGGAAACTCTATTCAATATTCTGTAATGACTTATATGGGAATAGAATCTTTAAAAAAGTGGATATATGTGTATGTATAACTGAGTCACTTTGCTGTACAGCAGAAACTAACACAACCTTGTAAATCAACCATACTCCAATAAAAAAAATTTAAAATAAAATAAAATGGTAGGTAGAAAAATTAGCATACAATATTGTACATAATACACAACTCATATTCTGAAAAGACATTAGCATTGAAAATATATTGAAATGTTAGTAGTAGTTATTTCATGGTTAGTAGAATTATTGTTTTAAATTCTCTTATTTGAATTAAACAAATTCTCTGAAATAAGATATTGTTTTTAAAAGACATATCTATGTTTCCACGAGTTTAACATGACATTTAAATAAATAATAAAATAAATTATTTTAAATTTAAAAAATAGGAATAAAATACACTTAAAAATTTAAAAAGTAAATAGTGAGGGTAAATATTGGTAGAAAAGTCAGTAGGAAGCAGGACGTCAAGGTAAAGTATTAAGCATGGGAGACACTTGATGCCAGTTTAGTAGTTCTCAGCTAAGTGTAGACACAAGCCTGTTGCCCAAGGCCCATGGATGAAGCTCTGGGCAGGGCAGAAGTGGCCTGGCCATCATTCTCCCTGGATTGAAGGCAGTGAGGGTGACAGGACTGAGCACAGAGTGCAGAGCTGGAAAGGGACCTTAACAATCATCTGGCCCAGAATCTCCAGACTCAGTGCTGCTGGGGACTCATAAGCCCCAAACATTCTTCAGCAAAGGTAGGAGGAGTGAGGAAGAAGGGAGCAGGGAAGACCCACACGAGCCCTGGGTGCCACTGAGAAGGGCCCACAGGGCACACAGTGGGCAAAAGAGCCCTCTCCTGTGTGAGGTCTGGAGGTGAATAACACTGACCAAACGAGAGATCAAGGAAGCAGCCCAGCCAAGGAGCGTACAGCTGCCCAAATCGCCACGGCTCAGGGTTCTATTGCTGGAACCACATGAGGAGTAAGCAGGTTGGTCCACCTTCCCACCTCTCTGGGGCCTCTCCTCCCTCACCCTCTTCTTCCCCCAGAACCAAGGGGACCCCAGAGACTCCTTGACTGGCAACAATTCACCCTAAAGGGTTAGCTGCCCCTGACCTGTGAGTCACTGTGGGCCATCTCCTTCCCTCACACACTCCTACTGATGCTGGGAGCCAGAATGACAAACAGAGTGACCAGGAACCAGGCTCTGCTGTCTCCACTGTTTCTAGCTGTGTGGTGTGGCCTTGCAGGTTACTTGGTGTCTCTGAGCCTTGCTTTCATCATCTGTAAAATGGAAGAAATAGCACCGTACTGTTAAATGAATCACAGTATGTAAAGCGCAGAACCTGGCTCAGAAAGAGTGGTCAACCACTGTGACTATTCACACTGGAGCCAAAGCCTTGGGCACCCAGTTCACTTGCCTCTCGCACAGCTGTGAGCCAGCTCTGCCCCTCCCTGAGCCAGGCCAGGCCCTGCCCTCACTTTTCCCCTTCTCCACTGCCCAGAACCACCCCTCCCTGAATCTTCTGCTCCCCAGGACCCCCAGAACACAGAAGGGACAATGGGCTTACTCAAGAAGATGACTGGAGAGAAAAGAGGTGTTATTTACTTGAAAGTTTGTGTCTCTGCTGAATTCATTATGTCAAAGCCCTAACCCCCAATGTGATGGTGCTTGGAGGTGGAGCCTTCGGAAGGTAGTTAGGTTTAGATGAGATCGTGACGGAGGAGCCCCCTTGATGGGAATAGTGCCCTTAGAAGAAGAGGAAGAAACCAGAGCCTTCTCTTGCTCCACCATGTGAGGACACTGCAAGAAGGTGGCCATCTGCAAGTCAGGGAGAAACTGATGGTCCTGAGGACCCAAAACTCAACAGAGCCAGAACAGACCCCAGACCTTCCCTTCCAAACCCAGCCTCTGCCACATGCCTCAGGCCTTAGCAATGCAGATCTCAGAGGAGGACTATCTTCACTTCTTGATTTGGAATTCAGTTCAACATTTCCCATATGAGCCTTCTGAGCCAGACACCAGGCTAGGGGCTGGAAAATATGAGCTTTGTTGACCTGAAATAAATAGACTGTCAGATGTTTCTCCAGCAAAGATGGGTTTATTTGGGATCAGCAGAGAATTACAATTCGGAGTCTGCAACCATGTGCAAGTCTCCTGCACAGCAAGGGAAGGAGAATGCTTTTATTGAGGGGAAAAAAGAAGTTGGGTGGGCTATAGTAAACAAAGAGTCCATGGCTTTTTGTTAGCTGCATCCTTACCAGAAAATGAGTCTCTTCATCCTGTTGGGCTCTGCTATCATTGCAAGGTCTGAGAGCTCCCCCTTCTGCTCTCCCAACTCTCTTTAACTGAGGTTTCTGATGATTAATTTTTTAATATTTCCTCCTTTGAAGCAAGATCTTGCTCTGAAAGCATAACTGATCAAGAGTCAGGTTTTCTAGTCAGCAACTTTTTGTCTCGATGTCAAGAAAAACCTTTCCTGGGTATAGTGTCGCACGTTGGAGAGAAAGTGCACCGATTGGAGACCTATTAAGGTCGCATTCAAGTAACAAGGAGAGGTAGGAGAGAGATGTCTCAGACACTTTTTACCTAAAGTTCAAGATCATAGACATCGAAGATCATCTGAAGTGTTACGTATCATCAAAGGTTTGGTGACAAACTTGCAACAGTCCTGGTCCAGATTCTTGGGAAAGTTGTCTCATCAGATGTCATCTGCTTCAGTTTAAGGAAATTTTTATTTTAAGGTCACCAGATGACGTGCAGGTCCAGTCAAGGTTTGGAACTTTCTTTAGCTGTATCATGTGAATCTAAGAGTCTATTCCTTGGAGTTTCGCAGCACAAGGTTGGTTAGCAGTACCTGATAGGAGTCTTTTCAGTGAGGTTAAAGAGAGTTCTTCTGGAGGTGAATTTTCCAATATGAAATATCTAGGTTGCAAGGTGTGATGCTTAAGGCTTTCATCTCCCAAAAGCACACTGTGAAAAGACTGTTTACCAAGCAATGGTTACTTTTAATAGAAGCAATTAGGTCTTTGCAATATTGAAGTATATCTCCTTTTATCATCTGTGGGTCAAAAGAAGCAGGAGACAAGTGCATCGGGCATCCTGTGACTATCTCAAAGGATGAGAGTTTATGGGTTACAAAAAGAGTGATCTTGAGATTTAGAAGGACCAATGGTAATGCTTTTGGCAAAGGTATTTGGAGGGCTTCTACGGATTTTTGCTGATTGAGTTTTTTATAAATATATTTATTTATTTTTGGCTGCATTGGGTTTTCGTTGCTGCGCATATGCTTTCTCTAGTTGCCGTGAGCGGGGGCCACTCCTTGTTGTGGTGCAGGGGTCTCTCATTGCAGTAGCTTCCCTTGTCGCAGAGCACAGGCTCTAGGCACACGGGCTTCAGTAGTGGTGGCATGTGGGCTCAGTAATTGTGGGTCGTGGAGCACAGGCTCAGTAGCTGTGGCGCACAGACTTAGCTGCTCCGTGGCATGTGGAATCTTCCAGGACCAGGGATCGAACGTGTGTCCCTTGCATTGGCAGGCGGACTCTTAACCACTGCTCCACCAGAGAAGTCCCTGACTGAGTTTTAATAATGCCATTAGTGCATTCAACTAAACCAGAGGATTGAGGGTAATAAACACAGTGGAATTGTAAAACCTGCCAAATAGCACCGTTTATTAAAGTACTTACCCAGCAAATCAGGTCTTACCCCTCAATCTCTGTGAAGTTTGAAAGGAGTTTCTGAGGTAAGGATAACTTTTTCCTGATGGAATTTAGCCACAGAAGAGGCAGTAGTCTCCAAGAGAAGGCTTCAGTCCAGTGTGAAAACACACAGACCATGACTAAAACATATTTATATCCATGAGATGAAGGAAGTTGAATGAAATCCATTTGCCAGACCTTGAATTGTCCATTGGGCCAGTTAAGATGTCCTGGGTCAGGTACTTCCCTGCAGTCCAGTGGTTAAGACTTTGACTCCCAGTGCAGGGGGTACAGGTTTGAACCCTGATCAGGGAGCTAAGATCCCACATGCCTCATGGCCAAAAAACATAAAACAGAAACAATGTTGTAACAAAATTCAATAAAGATTTTTAAAATGGTCCAGGTCTTCCCTGGTGGCGCAGTGGTTGAGAATCCGCCTGCCGATGCAAGAGACACGGGTTCGTGCCCGGGTCCAGAAAGATCCCACATGCTGCAGGGCGGCTGGGCCAGTGAACCATGGCCGCTGAGCCTGCGCGTCCGGAGCCTGTGCTCCGCAACGGGAGAGGCCACAACATTGAGACGCCTGTGTACCACAAAAAAAAAAAAATAGGCTTCCCTGGGTTGTACTTTATGTAAGTGGGGCAGTGTGGTAGGTAATTTTGTGGCCTTGTTCATTTTTCCCCACCAACATTGATTAATGAATGCTACCATTTTGTCAGTAGACCAGTGGTTTAATGCATGAGTGGTGCACAGTGGTGTACAGTGGTGAGGAGTGGGAATTTTAGAGTCTCTGGTAGGAAGGGGTTATTATGTGGTCTGAACCAGAGTTTTCTCTTTTTATCAAATCAACAATTTTGTTGAATTTCCAATCTTGTTTTTTCCTTCCTGAGGACAATTGTTAAGTTTCTCTAGGCAGTTTTTCTAAGTTATCATTTGGGGAGATATTCCTTTGGCCCATGACAGAGATTTGGCTGCTGTTGGCCCCTTTAAGGGCAACATTCCTTGCCAAAATGTCAGCAAGGTGATTTCCCTTAGCTTCCAGAAAGTCAAGTTTAGAATGCCCCAGAATCTTAATAATAGTTAAAGTGGCAGTTTAAAATATTGCATCTAATAATTCCTGCACACGGGGACCATTATAAATTTTATTTTCACTGGAAGAAAGGAAGCCACACTGCTTTTACAACATTCCAAAATCATGAGCTACACAGAAAGCATGTCTACTATCAGTATAACATTGGTGGTTTTGTCCTTGACTGAAGTACAAACCTGTGTAAGAACCTCTAACTCAGCCTGTTGGACTGAGGTAGCCAAGGTAAAGATGCTGCCTAAACAACATCAAAAGGAGTTGCATCTGTATATCCAGTACAATATTTACCATTGTCACCTTTTAAATAGGAACCATCGGTGAACAGTGAGAAGTCACTGTTACTCAAAGAAATTTTCTGCAAATCATCATGAGGAATCAGAAAGTGATCCATCAGCATTCAACAGTCAGGAGGGACATCAGATGGAGGGAGGAGAGTAGCATGGGTAAGGATATTAGAACATAAAAGAGTTACATAAACAGCGTTAACCAAAGGACTTCATAGGAGGTGAGGCAGCTGACTGAGAAGTGTTGACTGTGATGAGGATTCTAGAGAGCTTCTACTACATGAGATACAAAAATGGTTAAAGGGGATCCCACAGTGATTTTCTCAGTGGTCTTAACCAAAATGGCTGTACCCGTAATGACACTAAGGCAAGGGGGGTATCCCTGTGCCATTGGGTCCAGTTGCTGGCTTATAATACCCTATAGGTTGCTGGTAGTCCCCGTATAGTTGGATGAACAGTCCAAGGGCATTCCCTTCCTTTTCAAAGACAAAAAAAGGTAAAAGGGAATCTGATAATTGGGATGCCTAAGGGGCAGGTGAGTTCATCAAACTCTCCTTTAAGGCCTTGGAAGCTCTGTTGTCAGGTTCTTCCTATAAAATTGGGACAGGGTTGCTATTCTTTAGTGAAATATGCAGAGGTTTGGTCATGAGAGAAATTTGGAATCCAGTTTCAGCAATAAACAACTAGCCTGAGAAAACTTCCCAGTTGGTGCTTAGTTTTGGGTTTTGGGAAATGTAGGACACTATGAAATCTCTCTGGATCTAGGTTTAGCTCTTGTTCTGATATCAGATACTCTAAATACCAAACCTGGGTTTGCTTCATCCCCCAACACTGAAATCTGGTGAGTAAAAGGGGCCTCTGATGACCACCAGCCTCGTAAAGTGACAAATGTGAGGCAAGGGAGGTACAGGGTGAGTTGGGAGCGGACTAAGGCCTATCATAGACAGACTAGTCACAGGAGGCCCGTCCAATAGACTGCAAATTCCAAAAGTGATTAATGTAGGGCACAATATATATTCTTCATAAATATGTGTATTTAGGATATATTATACTTAAGGAATATTAGAATAGCCTCACTAGCTTTCAAATATTTTATCATCACCCAGTGAAAGAAGAAATATATCTTACATCTTTACCCAGTACCCAAGAGGTACCTATCCATTGATGTAACTGTATACCCAGCTACATCTAAGTTTTTAACGGAAACAAAAGTTCCACAAATAAATAAATAAAATATAAAATACTTAGTTTTAAGGGTGGTCACTCTAATTTTCTACTCAAATGTATTCCATTTTATTTAATTTAAAAGATAGCTGAGAATATATATAAAATCTTTAAAAATTAATAAAAAGACAAACCTGAACTCGTAGGTACAAAGAACAGATTGGTGGTAGCCAGAGGCAAGCAGTGAGGGGTGGGTAAAAATGGGTGAAGGTGGTCAAAAGGTACAAACTTCCACTTATAAGATAAACAAGTCATGAGGATGTAATGTAAAACACCACATAGTGACTGAAGTTAACAATACTGCATTGTATATTTGAAAGTTGCTAAAAGAGTAGATCTTAAATGTTCTCATCACAAGAAAAAAAATGTGTAACTATGTTTGGTGATGGATGTTGACTAGACTTATTGTAGTGATCATTTTGCAATAATACAAATATTGAATCATTATGTTGTATGCCTGATATGAATATAATGTTATATGTCAATTATAACTCAATTTCAAAAAACATTCTGAGTGTGTCTGTGAGTGTGTTTCTGGATGAAATAAAAATAAATAAATCCATTTAGTCATTCATTCATTAAAAGATTATGACTCTTCAATTCAAATTGATTTCAAAACTGAATGGTGTTGCAATATTTTACAAGTGTTGATCTAAATTACTTTGTCCAAGAGACAATAAATAAGCAAACTGATAAACTGAATAATCACCTAGTGTGCTAATTTCCTACATTTTTATCTTCGTACGTTAGCTGTAAATAGAATACATCTGCATGTTATATGATGAGAAAGAGAGAAAGAGAGGTTGGGATTGTTACTGAGTCCAAGCTCGCTCTGCTCACGGCATGACAGGCCAATAAATCAGAGACGAGGTGTTGAGGCAAGGAATACAACTTTATTCAGAAAGCTGGCAGACCGAGAGGATGGCAGACTAATGTCTCAAAAGAACCATCTTATTAGGGTTTGGATACCAGTTTCTTTTATAGAATAGAGAGGGCGAGGAGATGAGGAAGTAAAGTAAAAAGGCCATTAGGTTTTGCAAATGTCCCCTGGAATGGCCAGCCTCAGAGGGGTTGTGTTAATTTCTTCTTTCTTGCAGCCATCCGCAGGTGGACAGGGTCAGGATGCTTCCCTGAACAAAGGCACTTTGGTTTAACATTCAGGCAGAGTGGCAAGGTTCCCCAAGGCAGGCCATTATGTATAGACAGTATCCTTTTAGTGAACAAAAGCAGCAGAAAGCAAAGGTTTTAACCTTTAGTAAAAGAAACAGATCCAACATGTAGTCAAATTTGTCTCTTCCCTGTTACAGAAGGAGAGGGAGCGACTCTCCTTTGCCTGGAGTTCTCTGTGGTCCGGACAAATCTCCAAAACTCTGTGCTCGTACAGCAGAATTTAGCGGGGTGCATCCTATACTCGTGCACTCATGTGTATGTCCCGTGACCCACATACAGTCTTAGAGATTAAAGGGAGGCACAGGCCCCCGGGTGTAAACATGAGACACCCACCAACATAATCACCTCCACAGTGGTTCCACATACACTCCCACATACCATCACACAGACAGAGCCTGCCATCTCTTCATTCAACACAAAATACACAATAATTGCCTCTAGCAATGTACACTTACAGCCACACTCAAGCACACAATGGGGAGACAATACTACCCCTGCTCACCCGAGAGATATAACCACCTACCGCCCCCTCTCTTCACCACCCACACCTAGCCAAACAGAGCTGCTAATTAAGAACCAGAGATACTCAAGTGCCTGGCCTCCAAGGAGGGGGCCCTGTGATGGGAAAGGGGGACACTACATGCTGAACACCTTGTGTTTTGGTAATTCCAAGGGGGCACCAGCAGCCTGGCCAGAGATGGATGGGCCAGACTGGAGCAACTGTAGTGCAGCCTCCTGCTGGAGAAGAGTCCCAGGTGGGGAAGGTCCCTGAGAAATGGGAAGGTCCCCACAACTCAGCTCCCTCTGTCCTAAAGATTCTGAAAAAAAAAAAGCTACTCTGCTGTCTCAAATTTAATGAATATTTTGAGCTCCCCGTTCAATAGATATTTATTGAGCACTTACTATGGGTCAAGAACTGGGATACAGCAGTGACCAAAATGGCATTCCCTGACCTTGTGGAGTTTCCATTTTCTGTAGAGGGAGACTATAAATATATAGGCTATTAGAAGATGACAAGTATTATAGAGAAAATAAAGCAGGAGGCAGGTGAAGCGTGGGGCAGGTGTGTGGTCATAGAAGGTATGACTGGGAAGGTAGCATGTAAGCAAAGGCTGTAGAAGGTGAGGGCCACTGAGAAACCTAGGGAAGACCATTCCAGGCAAAGAAAACAGCTCATTCAAAGGAGTAGGCTGGAGCCGGCCTGAACTGTTCAGTGACCTGCAGGAGGTCAGTGTGCTTGAAGCCAAAGGCAAAAGGGGAAAAGAGTATGGACCAGGTGGAAGAGTAATAGGGGCAGAGCTTGGTGGGCACTTGGAGGGCTCTGCAGGCCCCCGGCTTTTCCTCTGATCAAAATGAAGGGGCATGGGGTTAGGGAGACAAGCAGAGTGGGCCCTTCTCTGACATATTTGAAAAGATCCCTCTGGCAGTCCTAAGGCTTAAAACCAATACGGACCCCATCCGGCCAGGTGTCCTGCAGGTCGACGAGCCTGGGGAGAGCCTGGGGAGAAAACTGACCACTGGAGCAGCAGGCAGGAAGGTGGGAAAAATGGCCTCGGGTTCATCTCAGGCTTGGACGGACAGCACCATAGGTCACTGATTCAGGATGGGACCACCACCAGAGGCACCAGGAAGGATGCTTGTTGCACGGACACCCCAGTACCACAAACAACACCTCCACTACCACACCTCTCCAGTCTGCACAGCTCCATCACACATACCTCCACCACACACAGCTCTACTATACACACCTCCTCCA
The DNA here is from genome assembly GCF_949774975.1 of Lagenorhynchus albirostris. NCBI lineage: Eukaryota > Metazoa > Chordata > Mammalia > Artiodactyla > Delphinidae > Lagenorhynchus > Lagenorhynchus albirostris. Next base: position 156,314,549 of record NC_083097.1, read on the forward strand.
CCATCCACCCACACACACCTCCATCATGCTGCATCTCCACTACATACACCACCACACACTCCAGATAGCCACCCAGGATTGCTACTTCACCTAAAACTGGAACCACTCCAATCACTTCTTGTCCCTTCCTTTGCTGTTTTAACCCTTGGCACTATCATCACCTAACAATGGAAGGTACATTTTACTCTTTCATTTTGTCTGTCCTTAGATTGTAAATTCCATAGGACCCTTGATGTTTGCCTGCCTTATTCACCACCGTACACTCGGGGCCTGTACACCACAGGTACACAGGCGTATTTGAGAGTGACAAAAATGAAGGAATGTGAATAGTGGAGTTATTGTTCAGTACAGCTATTTACTGTATGCAGACAGGAACTACTCGAAGGCAGGGATTATTTTCTTGATCTTTTCAGTGATTTAATAAACGCTGTTATGTGCCTGCTCTTTGACCCCATGTGTCCAAATCTGGAAAGTACTTGGCATCCATCTTGCCATTTTTTCCCTCTTTCCCTCCCTTCTTTTTCCCTTCCCTCCCTTCTCATTTCCTCTCTTCCTCCCTCCCCCTGACCCTCCCTCTCTCTCTCCCCCTCTTCCCTCTCTCCTTTCCTGACTCTCTTCCTCCCTCCCTCTGGCCCTCCCTCCCTGCGCCCTTCTCCTTCACTTCCCCGTCCCTCCATCTCCCTCTCCCAGCCTTCCCCACCATGCTGCATCCCTGTGCACAGAGCACCTCATAGGACAGAGGCACAGCCTTGCTTCTGAGCACCTCAGGGTCAGAAGCACCACTCTACATGGGACAGATGGAATCTGAGGATCAATGGAGCCAGGATAAACCTCACTGAGCAAGTAGAAAATCTGTGCCAAATATATAAGCTGGTTCATCGGCAATGATAGTTCACTGGCAGCTTTTAATAGAAGTTCAGATTGTGGGGGGACATGAATCTTCTCATGTCAGGGCAAAGTGGGGTTCAGAAACAACAGACTGGACATGTGTGACGAGCCAAACACACAGCAAACCCAGGCAGAGAGCCAAGAAAGACAACAGGCAGGTGTTCCAGCCACCTCCTCCACAGACCCACCCATCATGGGGAGGACAACACTGACCCCAGACGTGCAGGTGGGGTGAAAGGGTGGGAGAAATGGGTTTCCAGGAGGAAGAGAGCAGCTTGGAGACACACAGGCAAGGGCAGAGTGTAGTCTGGGCCACAGGCACCACTCAACTTGTGGACCTTCCACTGTGCTGCCTCATCCCTCAAAGGGGCCCCTAAAGGCTGCTGGTCAAACCAGAACTTTTCCTCCATGTGCAGTTCTTGAGAGAAGGAAGACCAGGTTTCAAGATGGAGAGATAAGCCATGCATGGGGCCACCCCAACCTACTCCCGGCAGAATTTGCTGGGAAAGGAGCACAGGAGCTAGGTGGAGGGAGGTGGTGAGAGGTAGAAACCAAGGGTCAGCCCCACCCACCCAGCCTCAGGTGGCCTGGTCCTGCTGGGTCATTGATTGGTACTCTCTTGCACATGCTCCTGTTGCATCAGAAGGACTTCTTCCTAGACGTCTGCTGAGGGAAGGAAAACAAGCCTTAGCATTTTGTTTTGGCTAACAGCCCTGAAATCCCACCCTTTTCTCCTTGTACTCCAGCAGGGCCTGTCAGTGGAGATCTGAAAAGCAGGAGGAAGTGAGACCAGGAAGCCCAGCCACAAGGGGACAGGAACACAATGGGTTCATCATTGCCCTGGACTCTGAACTCCGCCCACTCTCCCAGATGCTGATGGCTAGGCTCAAGCCCTGACCTTGTGCCCATACCCTACCTCTAAGCAGGCACTTGGGCATGTGGCCCCTCACCTCCTCTCACAGCACAGCCTTTCAGGATGAACTTGGCAGACCCTGTAAGTAACCCGTCCTCTAACCAGCCTGCCACCCCTGAAGAGGGTGTGTTCACCTACCCCTGACCTGAGGCCTGGTCTTCTTTCATCTGGACCAGCACCCTTCCCTGGGACTGGCTTCTTGGTGAGCTGGTACAAGGGCTGGGGTGGGATGGGACATCTGTGACCAAAGGAGGGATGCCTCTCCCTGCATCCCGTCATTTCATCTTCTCATAAGGGTAAGATGGTCTTGGGGTGGCCCCAAGGACAATCTGTCTCCCTTTTTCCTGGGAGCTGATGTAGGCAGAGGAGGACGTGTCTCAGGGGCAGGCTCTGCATGACTTGTGGGTGAGTCAGCCTCCATGGGGGTGAGGCGGGTGGGTCTGGAGCTGTACAAAGTCAGGGTTTGTGTGTGTGCCACCCCCTCCTCCTGGTTCCATGTTCATTCTCCCCTCTCCCTACCCTGCATGCCCCACCCTTTCAAAGGCCTCCATGCAGTTTGTGAGGTTCTGCATTACGCTTGCAGAGGAGAGTGGGGAGGTGCAAGGCCCACATAGCCCACCCACCATGTCTGTTTCACTCTACTTCACACCTGTACCAAGAGGAGGACACAAGGGCAGGGCTCAGTGATAATCTACCGTGTGGGATGCAGACAGCATGAGCAGGCCGGGCTCCAGAGGGCTTTCACACCCCAAGCCATGGGTGTGGAGGAGGAGCTGAGCAGGTGCAAAAGGACGAGGGCAAAGGGCAGGGGGTGAAGGCCAGGGACAGGCCCTGTAGGACTGCAGGCAGGGCACCTACCCAGATCTCACCCTGCCTGTCTCAACGTCTTCTTCCTTCTAGTTATCGGAGCCTCCATGACCTGCTCGTATCTCCTCCCAGCCTCCACCAGCCCTACCCTCAGTGAGCAGGTTAATCCCCAGGGGACTATGGAACAAATCATCTTCAACCCACCCTTCGAGGGGCCCCTTCCCTGAGTTCTGTCTCATCCCAGCAGATGGCAAGTAGGAAAGGCGCTCCCAGCACAGGCCCCTCAAGAACAGAGTCCCTCAGCACAGGTCCCCCAGTATGGCTCCCCCAGGATAGACCTCCCAGGATAGACTCTCCCAGTACAGATTCCTCTAGCACAGACCTCCTCCCAGAACAGGCCCCTCTCCAGGACTGACTCTCCCAGGACACATTCCCCCAGCACAGGCCTGAGGTCTTGCTAAACCCTCCCTTGACCAATGTCTTCATATTCAGGCATCCTGAAGACCCTCCTCTCTTCTGGCTCTGAGTAAATTGGAGAACAGGTCCAGGATGCTTGATGAGGCAGGGGCTGGGGGAACCCCCAAGCAGAGCTCACTCTGCAACCAAGGCACAAGTACCTGGGAAGCTGGCAGCCCTAGCCCACATAGTCAGGTCCCAGTTCTAGGAACATGAGTCCCAAGACACACCTGGGAAGCCCGGTGCCCACCATCTTGAAGGGGTGTCCACCTCTCAGGACTGGGGTTCTGTGGCAGCCCTGCCAAAGCACTGCCCACCCTTGAGAGCTAATCTGCTTGCTGGGTCTCTGGTGTGCTCCTCTGTGTGGTGTCTGTTCTGTCAATGAAGTACCAGGGCTTGAGTCAGATGTTGGTCACATTTTTTTCAGTCTAGACCTGCAAGAGTTCCCCCCAGGAAGCACAGCTCAGGGCATACTCAGAAGCCAGGCAGAGATGGACTCACCCTCAGCTCAGACACATGCATGCAAATATGACCAGGCCTCAGTAAGTCCCTGACTCCTTCCCATGAGCCTTGGCCTCCTCATGGGGAAACAGCAGTAATAAGAGGACCAGCCTCCAGGTGTATGGGTGGGGAGTGAGTGAAATAACATCAGAGCTGGATTAGCAGGAGTGATGTCATACCTACACCCTGGGCCCTGGCAACACGGGGCACCCCTCCAAAAAGGATGAGGGTTCCCCAACAGTTCAATAGTGGATATTTTTTAAACATAAACCAGAATTTTGTTGTCCTCTCTTCTATTGCAGTTTGGCAATGTTTTACTGAGAATTTCGCTTGTCAGTACTTGGGGTATCTAAAGCCTTAACTGGGTCTCAGAAGTGGTGCAGGTGGGCTGTGGGACAGGGAGGTCCTCAGCAGACATCAGCCTGAATCCCCACCAGCCTCACACCTGACTGCCTGCTCCCCCTTTCCCTCTGGGCTCCAGCCCTCCCCAGGTCTCCTCATGCCCTGTGCCCTCCTGTCTTTCTCCAGAATGCTTTTTGCCACCTGACATACTATTCACAGTTTTGTTTATTTTCTCTCTCCTGCACTGTTATCTCCTTCCTCCCTTTTTTTAATTTAGAAAAAAGCAATTTTAATTTTAGCATGTGGGTACTTTTTATGATTTAGAATTTGTTTTTAAATTTTTACTAGGGTATAATTTATATATAGCATAGTGCAGATATCTTAATTGATGAAGTTGTGTATATTCATACACTCGAGTGACAACTACCCAGATGACAATATAAAACATTTCCATCACCCTAGAAGTGCTCCTTTCCAGTCAATACCCTCAAGAGGTAATCCCTACTGTTACTTTTATCCCCAGCGGTTAGTTCTGCATGTTTTTAAACATCATGTGTGAAATAATATAGTATGTTTCTTTTGCTCAAATTTATGCCTGTGACATTTACCCATGTTGGTTGAGAAGTGTTATCAGTAATTAGTTTTGTTTTCTTTGCTTAATTGCTTTTTTTCTGCTGGGTAGTGTTGTATGAATATATACTTTATATATATTGTTTATCTATGTGAGTTTGAGTTTGGGGCCATTATGAACATTCCTGTCTGTGTCTTTGGTGGACATATACACTCATTTGTGGATATATACTAAGGGAGTGGAATTTCCAGATCATAGGGTGTACATATATGTAGCATTAGTAGATAGTGACACACGGTTTTCCGAAGTGACGGTACCAAGTTACACACCCACCAACGCTGTATGAGAGTTCCAGTTGCTCCACATGCTGGCCAGTACTTCCTACTGTCAGTCTTTTAATTTCATCCATCTCTAATGGCTAATGGATGTTAAGAGGAATCTCACAGGGGTTTTCATCTACATTTCCCTGATGATTAATGACGATGCCTGTTCATTTGCATATCCTCTAGTGGAAGTCCTGTGTGGTTTTTTCCTAAGGGATCCCAGGCACTTTAGTAGGGTGTGCAGTTAAGATGTGCTGAATGAATGAGTAATAAATGAATCAACAAATGAGTAAGAGCCATCAGAATAAGAGGCTTACCCTCACCCCTGGCTGACACTATGCCTGTCTCCAAAGATCTCCAGCACTTTGTACATTTGTCTCCTCTGGTTACTGTGCATGAGAGGTGTGGCAGAGTGGGGGCACTTTGGGAGGTGATTAGAAAGGTCTGACACAGGATGCCAGCATCCCTGCTGAACAGCTTGGCTAGTACATTGCTAAGCACTGCCAAGCTTGAGGCCCCCTTCCATGGCTCTTGGTTGCAGAGAGCAGAGAGCAAGGTGTGCCAGGAGCGGGTGCTGACACATTTACACATTTACTACCACTTCCTACCCAGTCAAATCCCACCCTTTCTCTGCAGCCTAGGCTGCACCTGGCCTTTGTGCTCCACCACATCCTGGGCAACCCCAAATCCCCACCACTCAGCAAAGGGCGGGACAGAAGAGGGTGGCAGTTCTCAGAATGAGAACACTACAGGAACTATAGCAGACTTGAGTCCCAGAAGTGGGAGGTGTGCGTGGAAAACAAAAATACACTGGGAACTCAGAAGAGGAGGAAGTGCAGGGCTCGCAACCAGAGGTAAACCCCAGGTGGGGAAATCTAACCTGAAAATCCTGAAGCACAGCAGTAGGGGGTGACCAGGCAGCCCCGGTGGGAGGATCCAAGTCTAAGCGGAGGTGAAAAGAGCAAGGGCACTGCCTGAATTCAGAGAAGTGGCATGCAATCATCCTCTGGCCTCGCTGCTGGCCGAGACGGGCACACAGCCCCACACCTCATTCCTGCATTCACTGCTAAAGCACTCTTTGAGCACCACTGCGTACCCACTCTTCACTAAGCATCCTAGATAAAGAACTGCAAGCGCCCTGATATCACGTAGTTCACACGCCAGCCGAATAGATAAAGGCATAATCATGCAAAATTAGAGCTTTAGTAGAAATAAAGGCAAAGTATACCAGAGGCTGGGCAGGGTTAAGTTAAGGGGTTGCCATAACCTGACTTGCATTTTTAGAACTGTCCTTCTGGTGGTAGCCAAGGTAGAGAAGGGGAGAGCCTGAGGCAGTGACCATTGTGAGGGATGTGGAGAGGGTGTCTTGGCCAGTTTGGGGAGGGAGCCTTAGCAAAGAAGTTGTGGGGGCTAGTGAGAGGCCCTGGGGAGGCAGAGCTGAGGGGGCTGGAAACCTGGAGGCGAAGACCCTGGAGAAGGAGGACTCAAATCTTCTTCAGGGTTTCTAGCCAAGGAAACTGGAGGGGCAAGTGTTCACTCAATCCAGGTAGGGAGAGGCAAGGAGAAGCAGGTCTGGCGGCAGGTGGAGAAGAGGAGAGCACTGGATTCTGCCTGCTTATCCCCCCTTCAGTCTCCCCTCTCCAGCACCTCCCCCAGGCCCTAGAGCTGATGCAACTAAAAGGGTGGGAGCTGGGAAGTTCAAGGCAGGAGAGAATACAGCTCCTAACTCTGCCCCACATCTCTCAGACAGACCTGAGCCCCAATGGGACCAGCCCGGGGGCAGTGAGCTCTCTCCTGGGGGCCCGAGAACCATGCTGAGAGTCTGTGAGTACCCACAGCTATCCTGCCAGGCCAGGGCTCTAAGCTGGGCCTCCCCTACTGCCCTGCCCCTGGGCCTAGGGCGACTCTACTTTCCAAACCAATAATGGAAACATATCATCTGACACGTGTATTTTGGAGGGGACAAAGGGAAAAAATTTCTTAAAGACCTAGGATGGGTGGTTTCCATATCTACACTGTCGACTAAAAAAATAGTCACAACCTCAAAGTTGAGAGTTATGTTTTATTTGGCGGGAATTTTTAGGACTTCAAGTCCATGAGGCAGCATCTCAAGGAACCCTGAGAGAACTGCTCCAAGGAGGTGAGGGAGAGAGCCAGGGTATATAGAAGTCTTGCAGTGAAATGGCAGGTAGTCTGACCATCAAAAGATTATTGTTAATTAAAGAAAACCAGATATCCCAAGATAAGGCATTTAGGGCTTTTCTGTGTATGGGAAAATGCAAGAGTATGGGCTCCCTGAAATCATTCCTTTGATATGCACCTGAGCCATCTGGGGCCAGTATCCTGTGTTTTCACATCCCGAGTTTCCTCAGGGCTCACCGTAGGGAGTGGCTGCAGTCTGATGGCTGCTAGAAGGCAGGTATGCTTTCCTTCCTGAGTTTCCTCAGGGCTCACCAGCTCCTGTTGGAGGACTGCATTCACTGATGACTGTGACATCCTTTGTTTACTGATATGGCTGGCAATATTCTGTTTATCAACACCTCACTTACATTTATTCATTTATACAGCAAATAGTCACATGGAGCTATAGCTGTGCCAGGTGTGGGGCCTCACTGGAGTGGACAAGGCAGACCTGGTCTCTGGCTCTCAGGGCAGGCATCCGGGCTGCTCAGTGGTGTCTCCACCCCAGCGATAAGATGCAGCAGCTCTTTAAGGCAGTGGTTGATTAGTTCAGGAGGGTAAAGAGTGGATTGAGGGCTGTGGGTCTGGTGTCAACTTACCTTGGCAAATAATGAATACCTCTGTGGCACCAGGGCCAACACAGATTCCCTGGTCTGGTTTCTGCTGGGTGAAATCAGAGCTCAGCTGGATAATTTGGGCAGCTCCTTTAGCTCAAAGATGTGTTGTTCTGCTCTCCTCTTTAGCTGGGGAGGAGCCCTCTGCCCAAAGGGACTGACTTTCCAGGGCCAAGCAGCGGATGGGAAAGTGTAACTCCACGCAAATTTCCTCCACTCAAAGAACTTGTGTTTCCTAGAAGGCCCAGCTGTGCATCTTCTTGTTTCTTAATGGCTGAGCAAGATGCTGTAATTGCTTACAATATTAAACACTGCTTTCCAGCAATACAGCTCTATGGTTAAAATGTAAATATCACAAGCGGTAAGGAGACAAAGAGACAAAACTTACGACTTCAGGATGGGTCAGATTGCATTTCTCACCTCAAGGAAGGGAGGAGGGATAAGCCCCACTCTTGTTCCTTGAAGAAAAGGTGGATGGCTGAGGGTGGAGGAAGGCTGAATTCTGAAATGTATGTGCGTAAAAGAAATTATAAAGTGAAAGTAATTATAAGTAAAAGAAATTATAAAGTCAGGCACATGGGTTCTCAGAGGGAGACTGAAGAAGCAAAGGAGGCCCTCAAGAGAGTGGGAGAGGCAGGGCAAATAGAGTCAACCTTTAGACTGGTAGACTAAAGGACAGACAGTCTGGGCTGAGCACTGCCCCCAAGCTTGAAATCTGTAATGAAATGCAGAGGGCAGAGGGAGGCATTGTAGGAAGCCCCAGAGGGTTTGTCCATGCATCCTTTCCTTCCTCTGTCCACCCATCTGTTCATTTATGTGTCTACCCATTTTTTCATCCATTTGTCTGTCCATCTGACCATCCGTCCACTCCTGCATTCCACGAATATGTCAAGTGCCCACTATGAGCCAGGCTATATGCAAAAGGGATTGATTTCTGGTCCAAAATGGAGAAGATAGGAGATTGGGCAACTGCCTCACATCTTACTCTGTGCAGGAGTAGAAGGAATTGCAGAAAACTGTTGATGGTGATAAATGGAACCGGGTGGGAAAGTGAGGCAGTGGGGGTACAAACGATTTGTCCCTCTATGTTTTCTTTTTCTGTAATGTCACTATACCATCACAAATGAAGGGGGAAAGGTGGCCCGAATTAAACGTAAATCCTGAGATTGGAATCAAGGATACATTCACACATTGCTCGCGTGGATCCTTATATAGAAAAATGAATGCACATTTTAAAGGTATATGGTGGTGAGTCTGACCTGACAGCCAGAACCAGACCCTCACTTCTCCCTACCCTCAGGAAAGATACAGAGGGAAACTCGGTTACAAACTGTATCAGTCTGCTCAGGCCGCAACAACAAAATACTACAGATTGGGTGGCAGAAGCAACAGAAATTTCTCACAGTTCTGGAGGTTGGAAGTCCAAGATCAAGGTGTCAGCAGAGTTGTTTCCCCCTGAGGCCTCTCTCCTTGTCTTGTACATCACTGCCTTCTCCCTGTGTCTTCACATGGCCTTTGCTCTGTGCCCACATCCCTGGTGTCTCTCTGTGTGTCAAAATTTCCTCTTCTTACGAGGACACTAGTCACACTGCATAGGGCCCACCTTAACAGTCTCATTTTAACTTAATCACCTCATTAAAGGCCCTGTCTCCAAATACAGTCACACTCTGAGGTACTAGGGGTTAAGATTTCAACACATGACTTGGTGGGGAGGTACAATTCAGCCCAGAACACAGATAATAATTTCAACAAGGACAACAATAAGAAAATGACAGTCACAAAACACACACCTTTCATAGGCTCCTAGAGGGAACGTATGAGCCAGAATTAATGGAACCCTGTCCAAGGCAGGTGTGGAAATGCAGGCTTACAATTGGGCAAAGTCTTTAACTTCAGTGAGCCTTGGTCACCTCTGGGAAACGACCTCACGATGTCTCTCTGGGGCTTGGGAAGCTGGTACACTGCCATGCACATCTCAGAAACTGTTAACATTATTAAATGATGCCTTTATACTCTCTATCCTCACCCTATCCTTCCACAGCCAGTGAGTTAGGTCTTTTCACTGCAACAAATATTCTATCAACTCCAAGGGGGAAATGGGGCACCCAATGTGGTGGAAAGGTCCACCTCACCTGTCCCTCATTGGACTGAGGGCTTGGTCTCATGGATGGAAGTCCAGATGGCCAAGGGCAGGCACCTTGGGCAAGGCTCCATCCTGCATCATTCCTTGAGAGTGGGTGGCAAGGTGGCAGTGCTGACCATCTGGGGCGCTGGGGGCAGCTTGGCAGTCCTGGTGACTAAGACACCCTCTAGTAGGGAAGGAAGGGAATGGGAGTGCCGGGATGCTGCATCACAGGTCTAGCGATATAACCACTCCTCAAAGCAAGTGTTAAGACCAGCAGGACTTCTGGGTCCTCAGTCATTTGCTTGACATCTACACAGCCATGTGCACAGGCTGGCTGGCTCTCACCCTCCTGTCTGTGCTGAGCCTGGGTACCCAGGCCTTCAACAGCTGGCTTGTCAAGTGCTTTGAGGACCCCCAGTATGAAGAGATGCTGTGGCTGGCCCAAGACAGGCTGGGGCAGACAGCAGGAAGGAAACAGATAGTGGTGATTGGGCGGGCATGGTAGGGCTCACCGCTGCCAAGACCCTGCAGGACGCTGGCCACCAGGTACATGATAGAGTGTGGGAGGGTCCTGCATGGGGAACCTGGGAGAGAGGGAAGTGGACAGCCTCAGAGAGCTGGGGCAGGGGACTGGGTCTAGGGCTCTAGTTGGGGGTAGAAGGGCTAGGAGAACTGGGTGGTCTGACTGTATAACAAAGAGAGACCTGGGGAAGAGGCAGGAGGGCTGTGGGAGCTAGGTCTGCTAGGAGGGGATGTGTCCAGCCTCACTGAGGTCAGGAAAGTGCTGTCTTTCTAGGTGACTGTCCTGGAGGCCTCAGGGCATGTGTGGGTGGCAGAATAGAGACCCACAGAATGCCTGGAGCACAATGGTATGTGGAGCTGGGAGCCATGAGGATTCCCACCAACCACAGGTACGGTCGGGGAAAGTGGGCGTGGGTAGGGAAGGCTGGGGTGTGGGCAGTTGTCTCATTTGTACTCTCGGGATTTTAGTTTATGGAGGTGATGAGTAGCCATGGAGAGGTTAATGCCCCTGTAAGAATTTATTACTTACATTTCCAGAGAGAAGGAGACAAACCACACCACACAGGGCCCTGGGGATACATTGGGATGGTCAGGAGGCAGAAGACAGGAGCAAAGAGAAGGCACAGACCGTGGTCTTTATTGGAGTTTCTGAGGGAAAGGAAACGTGGGACGGAGTAAACAGCTTAGGTTTGGCTGGTTTGAATAATTACAGTGGGCCCTGGGCTGTAGGAGTGGTCTCTAGTTGCCTGGTACCTGGCCCTGGGTGAGTTAGGGCAGGGGAGATATTTACTTGGTGTGTGGGTGGGAACATGGTCTTGGATCAGCCAGTCTGCTCACTGAAAGGAGAGCTCTAGGCAAGCTGACATGCAGGAGAGATGTGGTTCGGCCCTGTGATTCATGAGTATCAAATAGACAGAATCTAAGAAGACACAAAACACACAGTTAGAACACACGATTAGAACAGCAGTCAACACCAAGGCCAAGACAAAGAGCAATGAGTGGCCGTCTTTTCCTGGAAGTCAGCAGGCCTGGGTCTGCCCCAACTCACAGCCTCAATGTTTTAATGTATATACTGTGCATAATGGCACCTGCCCTGCCTGCTTAGAAGCCAATGTGGAGGATCCCAAAAGATAATTAGGATGGGAGAGCACCTTGAAAAGTCAAAAGTGGCCTGCTAGGTTTGCTAACAATGGGAATAATGAGTGTCCATCGAGGAGGGTGTGGTGTCTGGTGGGAGCCCTGGCAGAAACTAGCATCGGGTGACGTCATGGAGGGTCATCCTGAAGGGGGGCCCTGCTCCATGGAGAATGCAGGGTGGTGGAGGATGCTTCCTGGAGGCTTGGGAAGGATGCACATGGCCTCCAGGGAAGATAAGCCCAGAGGACCCTGACACTGCTCTTCATGCAACCTCCTGGACCTTGAGGCCAGAGGTCTCAGACAAAATGACAGAGATCGTGGCCAGAACGGAGGACAAGCCTGGTGTGATGTGGCCACAAGAATGGTGGCCCTGTTCCCTCGTGGCCCTGCCGCCATTAGTGTAGTGACAAGGGGGTCTGTAGTTCTGTCTTTGGATAGAGGCCAGTAGCCCCAATAAATCTGTGGGGAGCAAAGAGCAGAGCCCCTGCAGCAGGGACGGCTGGCAGCTTCCTTGTCCCTGCTGAGCCGTCTCTGATTCGCACCACAGGCTCTCTCATGAGCTCATCAGGAAGTCTGGGCTAAAGCTCAGTAAGTTCCGCACCTCCAACAACCAGAGCTGGGTGCTGGTCAACGGGGTGCCCAGCGCGTGAGGGAGGTACAGGCCTACCCGCGTCCGCTGGGCTATCAGGTCAGGGCAAGTGAGGAGTGGAAGACGGCAGAACAGCTCTTCCTAGAATCACTGCCGGGGAGTATGAACATACCAAACTCTCGGACCCCGCCCAGCCTCACTCTGCCACGGTGGCGCCAGGTTTCCCGCTTTGTCCGTACTATTCACAGTGGCCTCGTAGGCCTGCAGAAATGTGTCCAATACCAACAAGGAGGTAGACTTCCCACCTCTGTAACTCCCAGGTTGGTGGGGGAGCTCTGGCCCCTAACTTTACAGCCCCGTAATCTGTCCAATAGTTAAGTGTCCACCTTCGGGACATTCAGACTAGTTGTGGGACAAAGTCCTTGAACCCAGGAGAGAACATATATAAACCAACCTTTGACGTACACACAAGTAGAAGCATGAGTGAGGGAGTGGGAACATCGGGGGCTGGACCAGGCTGAGGTGAGTGCCCGTGTGGGGTGGGGTTTTGTTCTCACTGAATGCCCCTCCTTCCTCCATGCCCAGGTGGTGGAGGAGCTGAAAAGCAGTAGCTGCAGCCAGGTGCTGGAGAAGTACGACTCCTTCTCCATCAGGGTCAGTCCTGGGACCCACTTCCTGCTGCCCACAGCCCACCCTGTCACAATCTATGGAAACCACGGCAGGACCACCCACCCTCTTTCCAGCTTGTAGCAGGAGAAACATGTTAACCCTTGACCCACCCTCCCCAGCAGGCAGCCAGAGGGAGCCTGTGCACAGACCCTGCCCCTGGGCATAGTCCCGCCTGTGGCTCAGGGCTGCCCAAGATGGAGCGGGGGTCTTTCCTCACCCACCTACTCCAACCTCTTGCTTTTTCGTACTCAGCCAAGCACACCCTCAAGGCCTTGGCATTGGCCGTTCCCTCTGCCGGGAATGCTCTTCCTGCAGATATCACACAGCTTGCCCCTCAACCTTCTTCAGGTCATGGCTCAAGTGTCCACTTTGAACTGAGGTTCCTCCCATCTGGCACCCTCCCATCTTCCTTTCTCTGCAATATTTTCCACCCTAATGCTTATCACACTGTAGTGAATATTTTACTTGTTTAATTTGTTTATGGTCTGCTTCCCCTGCTAGAATGTAAGCTCCTGGAGGACAATGGTGGTGGGAGGGAGGGGAAGGAAGGGGGGAAGGGAAACAGGGTGGGGGAGGGAAGGAAAAAGGGAGGAGAGGTACAGGGCTTGGAGAATAAGTCAAGCTAGAGAAGATTCTCAGTTGCCCACCCCTACCCCCCACCTTCCACACATCCCATGCACGGAGGTAGGGAACCTACCACCCTCTCTGGATTCTGGTTGTCTTCACTGCAGATCTTGAAGCGTGCCTCCGGGAACTTTGTGATGTTGTTTTTCCTGGGATGGTGGGGCCCTGCCGCCTTGTCTTTGGTTTAAACATGCATGTTTTTTTTTTTGTTTCTTTTTGCGGTACATGGGCCTCTCACTGTTGTGGACTCTCTTGTTGCGGAGCACAGGCTCTGGACGCGCAGGCTCAGCGGCCATGGCTCACGGGCCTAGCCGCTCCGCGGCATGTGGGATCTTCCCAGACCGGGGCACGAACCCGTGTCCCCTGCATCGGCAGGCGGACTCTCAATCACTGCGCCACCAGGGAAGCCCTAAACATGCATGTTTGATAGAGGTTTTTGCCCAGGTTAAGGCGAGACCAGCCATGCCCTGTCATCCTGGCAGTTCCTGTCAGGACTGCCCCCCGAGTGCCCAGCCTCCAGGGCTGCTGCACTGGTGACAAGGGTACCAGATCATCCCTGGACACCCCTCAGCCCTCGGCAAGCTGAACAGTTGGTCACCCTAACAGGTGAAGCCCTCCTGGCCGGTTCTGTTGTGTGAACTCTGGCCTTGCTTGGGAGAAAGGAGCAGGGATGAAGCATAGGGCACAATCCTCAATGGGCACTTCCGCAGGGAGAACTTCAGGGTCGCTTGCTGGTGGGCTAGCCAGGACCACAGTGTGATGGTGGGGGATGAGGGCAGGGTGAGAAAAATTACTCAGTACCTAGATTCCTCCAGATCAGTGTAAGCAGCCCAACATACTTGCAGTTGACAGGAAGACTGGACCTCAGTTCCCCCACCTGTAAAACAGGGATAATAAGCTACTTCTTAGGATTATGTGAGGCTCGTACAAGTGAAGGGCTCATCAGAGGGTGTGTATGTGGGAAGTAGCACTGAAAGTTAGCTGTTTTCCTGTTATTAGGACAAAGGAGAGCATTTTGAGACTGTCAGAGCCTAGTACAAGTAGACCCATGGCAGCCCCAAGGGGCCCGGCTGAATGGTCTGGCCTTTCCACTCTGTCCAATTCTGTTTCTGCCTGTCCCTGGATGCAAAGCAAGGGTTCTCATGTTGGCTTCCAGACGATCTGACTCCCCTGCCTTCTCTCCTTGCACGTGGTCGGCTGGTTGCGGGGATACCTGATTAAGGCGGGGAACCTGAGCCGGGGGGCCGTGCAGATGACTGGGGACCTGCCGAATGCAGATGTTGGCTACTACGAGGCCTTCTTGGAGACCCTGCATGCCATCATCTCCCTCTTCCAGGAGCCCCAGTGGGAAATGGGGTGGAGAAATGGGAAAATGGGCATGGGTTAGCCAATTACTAACCAGGACAGTGGTCGAAAGAAAGTTCAGATAAATCTGGTGGAAAATCCCAAGAGAAATGGGGAAGAGGGGAAAGCAGGGGTTTCCAAACTCCAATGAGCCTCAGAATCAGTAGGGGTCTTGTTAAACACAGAAGGCTGAGCCCCACTCTGAGTCTCTGATTCAGTAGATCTGGGCTAGGACCAGAGAACATGCATTTCTGACATGTTTCAAGGTCTGCTGCTGCTTTCTGTCTTTCTGTCTAGGATCCCCACTTTAAGAACCTCTGGCTAAGAGGCAGTCACATCAGGAAGCTACAGATCTACTTTGCTCTGGGCCTCACCTGCTCTCCGGTTACAGAGATGAAGGTCCTTACAAGGGCTCTCACTGTCTTTCATCCCAGGAAGATGTATCAGGGGTGCTAACTCCAGACCCCAACCACCAAACCCCTGGTGGCTGTCAGCATGGTCTGGGGCCACAAAGATAAAATAGACCGGAATTCACTCTCCCTCAGGGTTCTGTGACCCAATTCCTGCCAAAAAAGGCTACAGATATTCGCGAGGGGGCAACAGAGCCTGCAAGCCTTCAGCGGCCAAGGGGACTGGCTCAGTTATTTGAGCATCCGGTCTTCTTCTTTTCCCAATAGCATCTTCTCCCTTCCTCCCAGAATTTTTTTCAGGGTAAATCCATTTATATTCAGGCCAGGGACTGTCCTAAAGGGAAAATGGAAGGAAGAGGAGGGTCTAAGGCAGGCCGAGTGGGGTGACCACTTGAGGAGGCGGGGGGCGGGGTGTGTGTGTGACTGCGAGCCAGGCATGATGCATGTTTCAAGC